>NC_136518.1:77553504-77561004 GCF_053919585.1 Euprymna scolopes | reverse complement strand
TTGGGATTAAGTGATATCTCTAGTTGTGATTGATTGATATCTCTAGTTGTGATTGATTGATATCTCTAATCGGGATTGATTGATATCTCTAGTTGGGATTGATTGATATCTCTAGTTGGGATTAATCGATATCTCTAGTCGGGATTGATTGATATCTCTAGTTGGGATTAAGTGATATCTCTAGTTGTGATTGATTGATATCTCTAATCGGGATTGATTGATATCTCTAGTTGGGATTGATTGATATCTCTAGTCGGGATTGATTGATATCTCTAGTTGGGATTAAGTGATATCTCTAGTTGTGATTGATTGATATCTCTAATCGGGATTGATTGATATCTCTAGTCGGGATTGATATCTCTAGTCGGGATTGATATCTCTAGTCGGGATTGATTGATATCTCCAGTTGGGATTGATTGATATCTCTAGTCGGGATTGATTGATATCTCTAGTTGGGATTGATTGATATCTCTAGTCGGGATTGATTGATATCTCTAGTCGGGATTGATTGATATCTCTAGTTGGGATTGATTGATATCTCTAGTTGGGATTGATTGATATCTCTAGTTGGGATTGATTGATATCTCTAATCGGGATTGATTGATATCTCTAGTCGGGATTGATATCTCTAGTCGGGATTGATATCTCTAGTCGGGATTGATTGATATCTCTAGTTGGGATTGATTGATATCTCTAGTCGGGATTGATTGATATCTCTAGTCGGGATTGATTGATATCTCTAGTCGGGATTGATTGATATCTCTAGTTGCGATTGATTGATATCTCTAGTTGGGATTGATTGATATCTATAGACGGGATTGATTGATATCTCTAGTCGGGATTGATTGATATCTCTAGTTGCGATTGATTGATATCTCTAGTTGGGATTGATTGATATCTCTAGTTGGGATTGATTGATATCTCTAATCGGGATTGATTGATATCTCTAGTCGGGATTGATATCTCTAGTCGGGATTGATATCTCTAGTCGGGATTGATTGATATCTCTAATCGGGATTGATTGATATCTCTAGTCGGGATTGATATCTCTAGTCGGGATTGATATCTCTAGTCGGGATTGATTGATATCTCTAGTTGGGATTGATTGATATCTCTAGTCGGGATTGATTGATATCTCTAGTCGGGATTGATTGATATCTCTAGTCGGGATTGATTGATATCTCTAGTTGTGATTGATTGATATCTCTAATCGGGATTTATTGGTATCTCTAATCGGGATTGATTGGTATCTCTAGTTGAGATTGATTGATATCTCTAGTCGGGATTGATTGATATCTCTAGTCGGGATTGATTGATATCTCTAGTTGTGATTGATTGATATCTCTAGTTGGGATTGATTGATATCTCTAGTTGGGATTGATTCATATCTCTAGTCGGGATTGATTGATATCTCTAGTTGGGATTGATTGATATCTAGTTCGTATTGATTGATATCTCTAGTCGGGATTGATATCTAGTCGGGATTGATTGATATCTCTAGTTGGTGACGTTATAAAATTATCTTCAAATAATGTTTTGACTTAAAATTTAGAATAAAAAATCAAGTACCATGCTTCACTTGTGCTCTAGACAGAAAAAATCACTTTGAACGCACCCCTGTCTTATCAAAGAGCATATTGTTGATTTTATACGCCGAACTCTTCCGCTTGTGCAGAGGTAAAACTTTTTGAATGCACTTGTGATGTTAGGTTGTATCGGATTTCCTTTCTTTAATCAGATTGTTTCAATTATCAGAAGCATTCTGGTACAAAACCTCTGCAAGAACACTCCCAGATACATCAAATATCTTCTTTCGATTCATGCAAGATGGCCCAAAAGCAGTTTGTAGCGTTCCATACGTTTCTATGGCAATGTTTCCAAGTTTAAAACAGAATTTTATTGCATATCGTTCTTCTAAAGTGTAAACACATCCAGATTGCATTTTTGAAATTCACCAAATGTGATAATCAGGCTTTAGTAGGGTGTATTCCAATTCCTGCTGTAGCTGTTTATTTGAACCTAAAATCATAAATATTGGTCAGTCATCTCATAAGATGTATAGTAATTACATAGTGAATTTTCAAGAGTCTACGACAATTTTAAATGCCCGTACAAAAGTCTGGAAACATTGAAGGCACCTCGTTTTTTGGAAGACCAAAGTTTGTTGAGAATTTTTGATGTTCATGACTATGAAATAGACTAAGTTTGTTTCAGTGTTCCGTTGTGGATATATGTGTACGTGTTAGAGAGTTTACTCTCTGCTTACTGGAGATCGAACATTTGGCTTATAGGCCTTTTAGTGTCCCTCTTTCTAGTTTTCTGGGATGGTCGTTTGGAGAGTTGAGGCAGACGTTGCGGCATCGAGTAAGAACTCTGGATTTCTGTTCATGGAACCTTGTTTTATAGGCTTTTAGAATTTCCAACTGAATTACTACATTCACGTATAGGTGTTACTTTTCTGAGTTTTGGAAATATTTGCATTTGTTGAAAATTCTTTGATTTGACACCTTCATGTTAAAATGATTAGCTTTAGGAAGTGACGAGACGAGCGTATCGAAACGAATCGTAGAAGGAAAAAGTAAACCGCCAGAAACTTTTGCGTTTTAGCGTTCATCTGAGTTGCGTAAAATTCCGACGATAAAAGAAATGAAAAGGAAAGAAAAGTAAAGAGTAAACTGAATGAACAAAGAAAGAAAATGGTTCATTATGTTCGTCTCATATTAAATACCGGACATCAAACTTTGCCCTTGTGAGGAGAGGAGGTAAGTAAATTAAGGGGAATAACTCCGTTTTACTAAGAAAGTCATTCATTTTTTCAACCGAGAATTTAGGACGTTGAAATCAACACAACTTTAAGGAATTGTAAAAAAAAAAACAAACAAAAAAAAACAGCAAAATAAAACAAAAAACAAAAAAGCTAAAAAACAGAACAAAAAGCAAACAAATAAAACAAAAAAACAAAAGTAAAAATGAAAAAACAAAACAAACAAATAAAAAATAGAAATAAAAGTAAAAAACAAAACAAACAAAGTTGCGATTACCAATTTCTTTCAAATAAATGTTGATCTTAAAAAGCAAAGAAATGAAAACATTACAAAAGAAATGAATCTTTGACTACATTTTTTTTTTAATGTAACAAAGTGGGTTTGTATTACTGTACACATAGATTCGAAAAAGTTGTCAAAAAACAAATATAGAACAAATAAATGTTATCAAAGGCAAGATAAGTTACTTTCCTACCAAACTGGATATATTTTTTGTGTTTTTATTCGATGTAACATATTTATTCAGCTCGAAAAACATACAGTGTTTACCGATGAATTGGAAAATTCAAAATGGCGGCCGACTTTCTCTTAAACACGGTAAGTTCGGGGAAAAGTGTTATAAATAATAAACTAGACAAAATACTATTAAAAAACACCGAATATATGTCAACCTATGTCACGGTAATATATATTGATCGAATTTCTAACAGTATTTTGTCTAGTTTATTATTTATAACACCTTTTCCCGAGTTACCGTGTTTAAGAGAGAGTCGGCCGCCATTTTGAATTTTCCAATACATCGGTAAACACTGCAAGTTTTTCGAACTGAATAAACATGTTAAATTGAATAAAAACACGAGAATTATATCCAGTTTGGTAGAAAAGTAACTTATCTTGCCTTTGATAACATTTATTTGTTATATATTTGTTTTTTTAACAACTTTTTCGAATCTATGTGTACAGTAATACAAACCCAACAAAGTTTTTAAAATCAATGACATAAAATGTAAGCCTTACAAAAAGGATAAAAATGCGACGAAGAATTCCCATTGTTTTTTTTTAAACCAATCTTCATTTTAATTAAAAATAAAGATGAACAGATTTAAGAATGAATAAATAAATAAATAAATAAATAAATAAAATAAAGGAAGCTGCGGCGACTTAAAAAAGAATTTAACAAATTGGTATTCACGACGAGAACGACCCGTTTTCCGTGGATGTTGCGCTCGCATATTTCGACAGCTTATATAAACCGCCAGAATATGTCGAGCGCGAGCGCTGATCAAATTTTAAAACGCTAGAAAAAAAAAAAAAAAAAAAGAAAGAGAAAAAAGAGAAAAAAGAGAAAAAAGAAAACATCATGCTAGAAAACATCGTATAATAATTTCAATAATGAAAATGGAAAGGCAATAATAATAATAAAAATAAAAATCAACCTAGAATAAGTTTTATAAAGATATTTGTTTAATGTAATGTGCAGTAACAAATGAAAGATTTTGTGGCTTTAAAAATATTATGATCATCTTCCGCGAATTTGAAATGGAAAGTCTTGGCAAATGTCCGGTAGGAAAAATTTCCAATTGCTTACATTAATAAAACAGAAATAAAACCTAAAACTTAGGTACTTATACAGTAAACGACCCGTTTTTCCGTGATGTTGCCTCGGAATATATCGGCAGCTTACGTAAACTGCCAGAATATGCCGAGTGATAATCACATTTTAAAACGATTGAACAAAAAGAAAACATCTGGATAGAAAACATTTATCGTATAGTAATTCCAATTAAAAATAAATAAATAAATAAATAAATAAAATAAAAATAGAAATACAATAAACAACAACAACAACAACAACAAAATCAACTTCCGGTAAGTTTCATGAATCATTTTTTTTTTTGTATAACATTGAGTAGCAACAAATGTAAAAATATTTTTTTTTTCCCTGACTTTCACTTCGTTACTGTTTAAGGATGTTTTTAGGATGGGTGGGCGTGGTATGAAAACTATTTTTATGAGAACATGTTTTTTGTCTGCATCATTTTTTTTTTTTTTTGTTAAGGTTAGAGGGTAGGCTATTTTAAAAAATATTTTTCCCTTAAGTAGACACTTTATTAAATAGCCACACTAACGTACTGTACTTACAATAACCCTTATCTCTGAGTGGCTTCCGGGCCTTGATAAGTGGTGACCACCTTGTAAAAAAAAAAAAAAAAAAGAAAAAAAGAAAAAAAGTTACTTGCCAGGGATTCCCAAGGAAGCACTCTTTGCAAAAGGTTCATAGGATTTTTTTCACGGTGTGTTTTGAAAGATCCAATCGTAAATTATAAATAGTCGCAATGTTGTGTGGCCAAATGTATATAAGCTTTATTTTTTTTTCTTTCCAATTTTGAAGACGCGATTTAAAAAAAATTCTATGGCGCAGGAAGTCAACTGCATATATTGACCATTTGTGCACCCGAAACGTGTGTCAAGCTTCGTGAAAAATATTGAATAATTCGATCCCCTGTCTTTCGAAGCTTATAACTACTCGAAAAATGTAATTCAAATCCTAATTTTTTTTCAATTAAAGGAGCAAGGACCAAGGTTTCATAAAAAACAAAACAACAACAACAAAAAAAAAACAACAACAAAAAACAACGTGATTTTAAAAAAGGTTTTAAACTTTGGACTTTAAAGGTAATTTTCTAAAAAAAAACTTCTTTTTTTTGTTTTAAATTTGAATATATTATTTATTGATCTTTTATATTCGATTTGTGATATATAAAACTTTGGTGAGTAAATTAATTATTTACTTTTTAATAGTAATTTCAAAATGGGAGGGGGCGTGAATAAAAAAAAAACAACGTTTGTCTAAAATATTATATTCGGTTTATTGAAAAGAGCATAAAATTTCACATTGCCGCTGAAAATATCGTAAAAATAGAATCAATAGAAAAATTTTGATAGATTTTTAAAGTTTAAAAATTGAAAACTACTGAACTCGTAAAATCAATTAATTTAATTACTGTTTTTTTTTTAAAATAATATTTCTATTACTTTTTATACAACTTAGATTATTTTGGAAGTATAATCCATAAAGAAAATAAACAACCCACTTTTAAAAGAGAAATGGCGAGTTTTTTTTTTCAATATTTTATTCGTAGTTTCGTGTGTCAAAAATTGCAACAAAAATTCTGATACACCTACCGAAGCGAATTCGTTAAATTTGTGACAAAATGAAATAATTTTTCCGACGACTGTTGTATAATTCGTTAGATTCATCGTGTTTTTTTACACAATCAAAACTGATATGTTTTTAAAATTTATTAAATATCGTCTGCTGCATTGGCTAAGCGTTTTTGCCATATTCCGGCAGTTTACGTAAGCTGCCGGAATATGCTGAAGCAACATTTTGCAGATTCCCTGCATAAGTTCCAACAAAGTTTCTGATATAATTAATAGAAAAAACACATTGCAGAAAAGAAGCTGCAACTATTTTTTTTATTAAAAAACAATGGTTAATTTTTTAAGAAAAAAAAAAAAAAAAAAAAAAAAATGAAAACATTTGTGTAAGGTTAGTTTCATCGTTTCAAATTCTTACATGATAATATGAACGATCTCTTAGTAAAATAGAGTTATCTCCCTTAGATCTATGACGACTTGGCAATATACAAAAGCGCCAATAACTTTATACTTTTTAGTGCAAAATACAAGAAAATATTGTTTGGTGTAAATGATTAAAAATGTTGCTGCTTTTTTTTTCCTTTTGCGATCATTTATAAAACAAAGCGATAATTAAATATCCTTTTATGGTTCTCGTGTTAATTTACTATGCATCTTGACTTAATATCTAATTATCTCCTCCTGTACTTATTCCTAACGAGAGTTATCTCCCTTGCACTATTTTTAAATTAGAGTTATTTACCTTGCATCAGTTTAATTTAGTTACCTCCCTTGTAGATGGTTTCTCCTCCTTCCGCTCTACTTCCATGTATCATTTCAATTCGTTTTTTTTTCATCTCCTACCATTATTGTCAAATTAATTGAGTACATTTTTGCTTCAATATATGCCATAATAAAGCATCGATGAGACTATTAATAAAAACTTTGCTTACTTACAACATAGATGTCTCTCTCCTCTTTCTCTCTCTCTTTTTACATATATATATATATATATATATATATATATATATATATATATATATAGTTAGATATAAAATATATATGGCGATTAAACTTAATCGCCATATATATTTTATAACTAACTAACTAGCTCTACCTACGTATTGAGCACTTTTGAAGTAAATACTTAAAGTTTACGCATAAATTTATACTTTCGTACATTAATTTTATGTGAGTAAACGAAGTAGTTATATATATATATATATATATATATATATATATATATATATATATATATATATATTTGGTAAAACTGGTAATTAGTAAAAACCTGAAGAGAGTGCTCAATACTATTGCAGAGCAAATATATGTTTTATTACCGTTTTATCTCTTTGGTTACATATGTTTCGGATGTTAGACCATGTTTACGATCCAACAGCCTCGTCAGACCTTACAGAAATGATCCATTTCTGTAAGGTCTGTGTGTGTGTTTTTTTTTTTATTAACGATTAAGGTCTGACGAGGCTGTTGGATCGTAAACATTGTCCAACATCCGAAACATATGTAACCAAACAGATAAATCGGTAATAAAAAAATTAAACACGCACACACACATACATATGTGTGTGTGTGT
>NC_136518.1:77513504-77548504 GCF_053919585.1 Euprymna scolopes | reverse complement strand
TATCCACTGCGCCACGAGCCTTCGGAATAGTTGGCCAAAAACGTGGTGAGACGACAACAGGTATGGATGGCAGTAGTAATCCTGACGAAGCTAGATGATTAGTTGGCCGAATTGTCGTGAGACAACAACTATAAAAGATGCGCACAACGGTCTGCAAATCAATCAATCAATCAATCAATCAATTAATCAATCAATCTATATACAAATTACTAATCTCAAGAATTCCAGTAAGTGAAGAAGCTAAGAAAATAACTGTGAGGATAATAATCCGGGAAAAATAAGTAAGTAAATAAATAAATAAATAAATAAATAAATAAAAACTCTAAATTACGCATTTCAAGAATACCAGTAATTCAAACATAATCAATATCATTTTTGTGTGTAATCTGTAAATACGTAATTAAATGCGGAATGACAATTAGTTAGCTGAACTTGTTTTTTTTTTCTTTTTAGTAAGCTATTTTAGTGCAAGAGAAAAACTTACAGAGAGGGAGAGAGAGAGAGGGAGTGAGGGACAGAGAGAGTGAGTGAGAAATATGTTTTACTGCACATGTCACACAATCAAAACAAACATAGTCAATATCAGTTTTTCATTTAATCTGTGAATACGTAAGTAAATGAGAGCAATATATATATATATATATATATATATATATATATATATATATATATATATATATATATAGAGAGAGAGAGAGAGAGAGAGAGAGAGAAAGGTTTAACGGCACATGTCACATGATCAAAACAAACGAAGTCGATATCATTTTTTCGTGTAATGTGTGAGTATATAATTAAATGTGAAAGGTTTTTTCTTTTTTGCAATTTAATTTAGCAAGCCGAACAGAAAAACGAACACACAGACCACACATAAGAGAAAAAATAGCATTGAGAGAAATAGTGTGTGTATGTGTGCCTGAGAGAGAGAGAGAGAGAGAGAGAGAGAGAGAGAGAGAGAGAGAGAGAGAGAGAGAGAGAGAGAGAGAAAGAGATGGGAGGGATGAATATAGAGAGTGAGTGCAGAAAACATGTTTATGTAGGGTTGAGATAGGGTACCATTCTTCTCAATTATAACCTTCACATAAAGCATCTACCATCTAAAAACATAAGTTATGCGGACAGTTTATCGAGACTCGTACCGGTTCAAGAAGAAAAATTCGAAGAATCGATTATTGTAACTATCAGAGCAGATTATGAGGTGAAAAGCATTATAAACAACATCGTAAGAGAAATGCCAGTTACACTGAATGAAATAAAAAAAAGGAAGCTGAAAACGATGATTTCATTTTAGACATAAAAGCAAAATTGTAAGAAATGGTCAAAAAGTGCGGGAGATCTATTCAATATGTGACGGAGTTTTATTATATAGTGAGAGAGTAGTAGTTCCGAAAAGGTTGCAGAAAAGAATACTGCGAGACTTTCACATGGGTCACCCAGCTATCAATAGAACAAAAAGCTCAATAGCTCAATGCGGAGCTTTGTATATTGGAAAGGCATGGATGTGGATATCGCAAACAGGGTTCATCGATGTAAAGGGTGTGCATTAGCAGCAAAGGCAGCATCCATAGTACAAAAACCATGGCCTAAGACGAATAATTCGTGGACAAGATTAGACATCTATTTCGCTGGTCCAGTAGAAGAATATTACTACTTAATAGTGGAAGATTGTTTTACAAAATGGCTAGAAGTGCTACGCTGCAAGAAACCTACGTATAATATCACAACAACCTTTTCATATGAAGTATTTGCTCGGTTCGGTGTGCCAGAGTGTATTGTGAGTGACAATGGGATTCACTTCTGAAGAGTTTAAGAGTTTTTGTGAGTTATTAACCATATAACAACGCCGCTGTATCATCCGAGGTCCAACGGGATCGCAGAAAGATTTGTCAACACCTTAAAGCGCGCACTGAAAAAAAGCCTAAGTAGTTTCAACGGACAAGGCACTTCAGCAATTCCTACAAATGTACAGGATTACGCTCAACCAGAGAACACCTTCAAACCTGCCAGCAGCTGAACTAATGTTCGCCAGAAAAGTTGTTTGACAAACACTTGCCGAAACAGAATATAGTGAAAAGTACTAGACATACACCTAGAAAAAGATTCAGAAAGAAGATATTTTTCAAGTGCTACAAAAACAACGTTGCGTTCTGGGAGCGAGACATAGTGGATAAGAGAATCGGTGACCTGATTTACATAATTAAAGGGCCGAAAAATACCCATAAAAGGCACCAGAACCAACTAAAGAAAATTACTTATAAAAGCAAGCATGAAGAGAGTATACACGATGAGGAGGAAGATTCCATAGAATTAATTTATGAAACCTCCGCAAAATACCCCTGGACCGTTCACGGACCCATTGGATGTGAATCTAGAACGTAAACGATATAAAAAATTACAATGATAGACATATTCATATAAAGCATGTGAATGAGACCTACGACGACAATACTCCATAATCATCATTCCATATATGAAGCCATTTGGAATCCAAAAAGGACCCCAATGCTTGGGAGGGGGGGTGTTGTGGTAGGATTTACCTAATTAGCATAAGGGGGAGTGTCACCTACATAAATATAGTTGGTACCGTAAAGACGAGTGAGAACCAAACGAGAGACTCAGCAATAGACCCAGAGAGACACGAGAACGAGAGTCGACGACCACCCAGCTGACACCTTCTCCAGGGACGGTCTCTTCATGACTATACCAATGGACGCTATGTAAATATTTGTATATATTTTCTTGCTTTTAATATATCTGTTCTAATTTACTTTTGTGTTGTAGTTATTTATTTCATGTCTTCGATCGAGCTTCAACAATACAGTTACTGGTATGTAAAAAAAGGAAAAAGACTTGTATTACCTGATGAAGATTCTGTTATGAATCGAAATATCGAATTTGATTTTAATAACAATTTTATTTGTTGAAAAAAATATGCACTTGTTTTGTTTTTATAACCGTTAAATTTTGAATTTCTTATCTACTGTGCGTATAAACTTTATATATATATATATATATATATATATATATATATATATATATATATATATATATATATATATATATGATGGAAATTATGAAAATAATATTCCAACGTGATGACAAATAAAAAATAGATATTTATTCATTAATGCTTCGTCTTTACTTCAAAACTTTTTCAAACTGATTGATTTGAGATTGTACGTGCATGACGTGCTAACAGACAAACTAACAAACAGACAGACAGATTTTATACTTTAAAGATTTATACTTCTTCAGCAAAAAACAAAACAAAAAAAAAACCCAGAAAAAACAAAAGCAAAAAACAAAAAACAAAAAAAACAAAAACAAAAAACAAAACAAAAACAAAAACAAAAAAACTTTATAGTCTCTATTTAATTGTCTCCTGTTGAAGGCAAAGCTAAACATTAAGTAAGTTTTTAATGTGGGGACATCCAGATCCCCCCACCCCCAAAAGGAGCATTAAAAACTGTTTAAATCACGAAGAATCTCTTATTCACTAACTGAGGGGTAATAAAAATGAAATGTACAACCGAAACAGATATTATACATGGCACCTAGCTAAAAAAAAAAAAAAAAAAAGACAAAACAAAACAAAAAGCAGCAGCAGCAGCAGCAGCAGCAGCAGCAGCAGCAACAACAACAACAACAACAACAACAACAAAAAAAGAAAAAAAAACAAACAGAAAACAAAAAACTTCATAGTTGATTGTAAATTTATTGATTTAAATTGTTTTTAACGAGATTTATGTACTTTTTCTAAATGTTACGATCAGGATTCGGTTCTGGGGGTCGGGAAAGAGTGAGTCACTCGCTCAACAACAGCACGTTTCTGCCCTCTTCTTTTCCAGTCGACCACACCTGGCCTCTCGCCACCAATGTCACACCGTAGAATCTGAGCGTCAGCAACACGAAATACTTTTCAAGAGATGTTCACGACTCTTTTCTTTTTGTGTCTTGCGGAGAATTTTTCCCGGCTTTTATATCCTCCTATCAAAAAAAAAAAAAAAAAAAAAGGAAGAGACAAGAAAAAAATAGATTCTCCCATCATGCCCTGCCTTCCCAAGATGCCCTTCGGTTATATAAATGAGCTAGCTATCCTTTCCTTCTTCTTTCCCAAAGAGCGATGCAGATACGCCCGGTACGTCGTATATTACTTTTTTTTTTTTTGTTTCTAACCATAACTTAGCCTTAAACGGTACTTTTTTCCTTTCGCATATACCCCACACGCCCCCCACCCCCTGATCTTCGAGATCAATAAGACACTTCATAATCCTTCATCCAAGCAGGCCTCTGGTGGACAACTTCTAGGGGGTTGACGTTTTCAGGTTCACTACAGACAATCTCGTCCAATTGTAAAGAACCGCAATGTGGGGCTAAGCCAAATTGGGGTGCACCGTTAGCTTCTTGGTGGATCTCAACTTTCTCCTCTTCACTGCTATCACTGCACACTGGCAGGGTCACAGGACGCAGGTCTAGGATATGCCGGGAACGCCATTCACCATCACATTGTTCTTCGACTGCGTTCCCATTACGACTCCCCCTCCCCCAGCGAGTGGTACATTTTGCATGGGGGGGGGCTTCACCCACACCTTCTGACCCACTTTAATGGTATCTTCTTCCCCCTCAATTCCTACCGTTTTGTTGCACGGACGCTACTTATATGCGAAGATGGCTCTATGACGCACAGTTGTCTCATCTTATCTGGTTTTCGGGGAGATGTTGTACCAAAACACCGCCTCCATGGGGGAAATGTTGCTTTTTTTCCGCAGCAGCCTTGATGGTGCGATGATGACCCCTCCAATCGCCCATGCAGCTTCTGCCCTGATCTCTCTCCAGATGGCAAACTTCCCCGGTCTACAGTCGACCATCGACAGATAAAACTTATGGTGATAATGGGTCACATCAATGGCCAATCACTTCGAGTCCTCCGCAATATGTAACTCTCCTACTTCGTGTCTGGATGGTCAGGGGTCTATCGATTGGCACTCCTGATAGTGCTCCACTACCTCCCTGACCTCCTCCTTGGTGATTTTCGGGTAAACCTCTCTTGCCAGGAATAATGTCTGTTCTCGACCAAAGTGGTGCATTTCATGTAACTCTTTAACTTCCTCCCCTGCACAGCATACTGAGGAAACCTCCTTTCCCTCTTGCAGCCAGGCCTTCTTTACCCGTGTCATTGAATCCGCCTTGTTCTTTTCCGATGGGACCAGCACTACAGATACCCTTAACTGGAATTCCGTTATCAAATCTGCGAGTGCTCCGAGCCTGCGCTTGATCAGCATTTTTGCAGCACCTCTGCTCCTCCATTTCCTCATAACCTATTCGCATACATCAATCCCCTTTCTTTGTTTTATTTTACTTCAGTCGAAGTTCTCAGAAATCAAGGGTCCCACAATCTGGGGCTAACACTTGAAGTTTATATGAGATACATAGATATTCGAATTTTCCATTTAAGGTCTTTATCTCTCAAACACTGAGTTAGTAAAGAAATTGAGAACATAATATTCCTCTCCCCAATTACCCATTTTCATACGCTGTAGTATATCTTTCATTTTGGTCTCTTGGTCTTACTGGATTCCAGGGCAAGAATTTATCTAGTCTGGTGGAGTATCCAGCTTCGTGCTATTACTTGAGGTAACAGCACTTCGAGAGGTGCACCATTCCACGTAAAAGCTAATGTGAGTTAGCCATAATGAGGAGATCTTATTTGGGCAGCAAATACGAAATGTGATTTTGAATATTTAGTCAGGGTTTACTTTTAGAGAAAAGCATCCTCATGCCAGGTTGTTCTGACAAAACCTGTACAGAGAGACCTTAGACACTCAAGGAAAATGTCTAGTAGGCATTCCAGTGTGGCAGGCTACGTGTCTGTTTAATTCTCTGAAATCCAGTACCGGTCTAACTTTGTTCTTGGTAGGTTGAACAACCGCCAGTAATAGTAGCACTCCTTTTTCTTCCCCTGTCCACGGTTTCAGAATTCCCTTTTCTATCGACCTCTCCACTTCTCCCTGAAATCCTTTACTTATTTCTTCTCGTAGTGTTTTCTCGTAGCAACTAACTTTGTTTCGTAGTTCCGGTGATCCATTTCCATTCCACCATCCACCTCTCGCCATTGAACATTGCCAGGAAATCCTTGTCCTCGATGCTGCAAGCCTCCGGTTTTTGCGTTCTGATGTTTCTATCACCTTCAACTCCTGCCATCCCTACTGCGCCGAGGCATCCGAAAGTTACTTGGCCTCCTCTCAACGTAGCATCCCCCAGTTGGTTGATCGCACTTACACCTAAAACCACATTAACATCACCAACCAGACGATCCAACACCAGGACTCGCAATCCAATGGGCACACCTTGCACCAGTACTTCCGCTGTTGTCTCTCCTAGGCATTTCACCTCCCTGCCATCCACGGTCTTAATACTCTTGGCTCCGCTCCATGACCTAGCAACATTCTTTGCTACCAACGTCGTGTTGTAGCCTGTGTCAACAAAGGCCATGGCTCTCTTCCCATTGACTACTACCCGTAACTGAGGCAATGTTTCGTTGTGCACCATTTCCACATAGAAGGGGGAACCACTGGCACAATGGCTCCCCTTTACTCGTTTCCCTGGTCCTGCAAAGTGACACAATAGCGGCTAATGTGCCCCACTCGTCCACATCAGTAGCAGGTGACCTCCGGTCTCGGCTCTTTGCAGTCTTTGAGAAGGTGAGAACCCTGGCACCGGAAGCACTTGATGGCAGGTCTCCCCTCGTGTCGTCTCGCCGCCTGTCTCTCGTCATTCAAGTGGGGCTTTGTGCACGTATTTCCACTCACAGCTGCATCCACAATTGGGCCCTTGACATTCTTGACTAGGACTCTGACATGGACCAAGAGATTGTCCACTTCCATAGTATTGATCTCAGTGATTCTCTGCACGTTCGCGGAGATTTCTTATGAGAATCCGTTCATTAGGTATAGCTTTACCGTCATCTCTAGGCTCCTCCCCACGTAACCAGCCAATCCTGCCAGTCTCCTGATCTCTGCAGCAAAGACATCAACAGACTCGCCAGTCCACCTCAAACTTGCAAGGTTGCGGAGTGCTTCAAATGAACTCTCAGCTAAAGACAATTTCAGTCTTTGCTCCACTGAGGCAAGGCCTCCCTTATCTTCATCGCGCATCTGCTGGTAAATTGTGAGGCTTCCCCCTCTAAGTATAGCGGCAGCAGGGTGACCACGTCTTCGATTTTTTGCAACCTTGCCACCATCTTTAATTTTTCCAGCCATTTAATTAGGTCACCCTTCCCAGTGAAGGGTCTCAACATCAACATGAGTGAGTGTCCCCAGTCAGCCATATTAATCTGCTTGACAGGCCGAAATAGCTTCTAAATGTTACGATCAGGATTCTGGGGGTCGGGAAGGAGTGAGTCAATCGCTTGACAACAGCACGTTTCTGCCCTCTTCTTTTCCAGTCGACCACACCTGGCCTCTCGCCACCAATGTCACACCGCAGAATCTGAACGTCAGCGACACGAAATACTTTTCAAGAGAAGATGTTCACGACTCTTTTCTTTTTGTGTCTTGCGGGGAATTTTTCCCAGCTTTTATATCCTCCTATCAAAAAAAAAAAAAAAAAAAGGAAGAGACAAGAAAAAATAGCTTGTCCCATCATGCCGTGCCTTCCCAAGATGCCCTTCGGGTATATAAATGAGCTAGCCATCGTTTCCTTCTTCTTTCCCAAAGAGCGATGCAGATACGCCCGGTACGTCGTATATTAATTTTTTTTTTGTTTCTAACCATAACTTAGCCTTAAGCGGTACCCTTTTTTTTTGTCCTTTCGCATACACCCCACACTTTTACTGAAGGGAGATAACTTAGTCATCATTGTAGATATTAATCTGCGTGATGTTGGTGGTATGTAAAAAAAGTCCTTCGTTGGTGGTATGTAAAAAAAAGTCTTTGGTTGGTGGTATGTAAAAAAAAGTCTTTGGTTGGTGGCATGTAAAAAAAAGTCCTTGGTTGGTGGTATGTAAAAAAAGTCCTTGGTTGGTGGTATGTAAAAAAAGTCTTTGGTTGGTGGTATGTAAAAAACGTCTTTGGTTGGTGGCATGTAAAAAAAAGTCCTTGGTTGGTGGTATGTAAAAAAAGGCCTTGGTTGGTGGTATGTAAAAAATGTCATTTGTTGGTGGTATGTAAAAAAAAGTCCTTGGTTGGTGATGTGTAAAAAAAGTCCTTGGTTGGTGGTATGTAAAAAAAGTCCTTGGTTGGTGGTATGTAAAAAAAGTCTTTGGTTAGTGGTATGTAAAAAAAGTCCTTGGTTGGTGGCATGTAAAAAAAAGTCCTTGGTTGGGGGTATGTAAAAAAAGTCCTTGGTTGGTGGTATGTAAAAAAAGTCTTTGGTTGGTGGCATGTAAAAAAGTCTTTGGTTGGTGGTATGTAAAAAAGTCCTTGGTTGGTGGTATGTAAAAAAAAGTCCTTGGTTGGTGGTATGTAAAAAAAGTCCTCGATTGGTGGTATGTAAAAAACGTCCTTGGTTGGTGGTATGTAAAAAACGTCCTTGGTTGGTGGTATGTAAAAAATTTCATTTGTTGGTGATATGTAAAAAAAGTCCTTGGTTGGTGGTATGTAAAAAAAGTTCTAGGTTGGTAGTATTTAAAAAAAAGTCCTCCACTAATTAACTGATCATTATGAATTTGAACCACTGCTGTTAGGTGAAAGTCTTGCAATGTGTAGTAGATTTATTTATTTTTTAGTTTTATGCAAACGGTGTCAAATGGTGTCTGCTATTTTTGTGAAATCTTAACAGCAATAAATCAAGTAAGGTGCCATACTTTGTTTTCATTATGACAAATCTTACTGCTTATCATTTTATTTTATTTATTTATTTTTCTTACAAAAGAGTCACCACATATCAAAACCCAAAGGCCACTCGAGGATAAGGCTTAATGTACGTATTGTAGTCATTGGGACAGTTGCGTAATAAACGTTTGTAGAAATAATTTGGTATAATTAGATCATTTACGAGAACGACTCAACAAGAACTTGTTAACATTAGACTTGAAGATAATGATCTTGTAGTCAGCTGGAAAGCAAACCAGCGGAACAGAGTTCCACAGGCGGGCAGTTCTTGAGAAGAAGCTCTGTTAATGGAATCCATGTTTAGGTTTAGGCAATGATAGAGAGTGGGGGAATTTATTGATAGTGATTTTGTGAAGGATTGGCAGGGAGGGGGTGATCATAGATTGGAGCCCAGTCGAACACTTGCCATGAAAATAGCGATAGAGCAAGGACAGGCTTGCAGCGTCTCTTCTGTAGGAAAGAGGCTGCAGAGAAAAGGGCATCGCCTACTAGATTACGAAGTCTGTTTTGAACTCTGTCAAGGTAGGATGGGTGCTTTGATCAGCTCCTGGCCAGATATGGCAACAGTATCCAATCCTAGAACGTACTTATACAGGTAGAGAACTGCTTCAGCTGTGAGACATCTACTGGAGCGGTAGAATTACTACATCGATCTAAACTCTTAGAATAGTAATGTTTCTTTAACAGTGATATATGATATACCAGCGACATTCAAGATTGGTTAGACCAGCTTCCTGTTTTAAATGTTTTATTTTTCATTTATTTATTTTAGAACCAACGCAACACATTTGTTCTTAATAAAACTTTGTTGTAATTGAATTTCACGCGACGAGTTAGTTTACGGCTTTATGGAGTTGATACATTTAACTGCAACGTATAAGGCTGGTTGCTTATCTGAAGAAATTTTAGCCAGACTCTAACTCGTCCGCGTGAATTATTCAACGAAGCAAATAATAGGATTTCTGCGTGAATTTAATTTGACTCCAGCACGAAACCAAGTTCGTAGTTTTAACTGATAAGCTACGCGTACAAAAAATACAACAAAGGGCCTATAGGTGCTCTCTCTCACTCACTCTCTCTCTCTCTCTCTCTCTCTCTCTCTCTCTCTCTCTCTCTCTCTCTCTCTCTCAGTTACCACTACAATAATATGTTGCATAAATCTAGAAGCTAGAGTACTCCCCAAGGAAGTGTGTGTGTGTGGGGGGAGATTTTGACTGGGTAACCATAAACATTCGTCGGCTTTCCTGTAGGTGCGCCCGGGCGATCGGCAATATCTCCTTCCCCACCATCTCAAAGATGGGGGAGGGGAAGGATGAATGTCTAGAAGTGTTCAACCCACAGGTCCGAGCTAGACCATATCTCATCTGGTACTGCCACGTCGCTCTCCAGGTTGTGGTATTGATTGGGGTTGCTTCCTTCCCACTACAGGAAAATGTGACACAAGGTCAAGCAATTGTGGAGAAAAAGCTACGGCTCTACAAAAATAACGGTGAATATGTGACAAAACCACATCTTGCTGCACGGCAATTTCCAACCCTGAGGCGGGAGAGCAATAAACAGATCTTCAGTGCGAAGTGTGCTGGGATCTTGGAGATGTTTATTGCCACCCACATTCCAGTGAAGATCAATGGTCGTTGCTAGCGGGAAATCAACACTAATCGACTTGGCCTTTTGGCCAAGATCAAAGTGTAGTATACCAATGAAATTGAACTTTATTTTTTCACACATGCACACACACACACACACACACACACACACACACACACACACACACACACACACACACAAAATTAATATATTAAAAAAAAAATGCATACACAAACACACAGACAACTGTTTATAAATTGTAAATATGGGTTTGATTCTTAAACGCTGGGGATTTATTAGTTAGTTCAAGATCCATAGAGTGAATGAGGTATTTTGGTAAATGTTGCCAGTCAAGAGTAAGACTCCAAAGTCTACATTTATTACTTTTTAATCACTTTAGTCACAAAGACCCTGAACCCTTCCCTCCCCAATTTCTTGTAGGGCCTTGTGCCTAATTTTGTTGTTTGAAAATCTTTTGTTTTTTTTTTACTTAATTGTATTTACAAAATTTTAAAAGCAATAAAATATATAAACAAGATCAAAGTGTAGTATCTGTTCCGACAGATGCTGCAAGCTATGACTAGCAAAGACCAGCTATGACTAGCAAAGACCATATGTGGGGGTAACCCCACATATCTGACCTTGGTCACTGAAGGGGCAACCCTTCATACCAACAGTTTCTAATCCAGCTCCCACTTCCCACCTCTCGGGAGCTGGATCCCCCTTTCCCTCCCCCCTATCTCCACATTAAAAAACGGCCTCCTGCCTAATTTGCTCAGTAGGGAAGCAAATAAATAAAAAGATCAAAGTGTAGTATCTGTTCCGACAGATACTGCAAGCAAAGACCATATGTGGGGGTAACTCCACATATCAGACCTTGGTCAATGTAGGGGCAACCCTTCATACCAACAGTTACTATCCAGCTCCCATTTCCCACCTCTCGGGAGCTGGTCCCCCTTTTCCCTCCCCCCTCCCTCTCTCTCCACATTAAAAAACGGCCTTGTGCCTAATTTGCTCAGTGGGGAAGCAAATAAATACATACTGCAAGCAAATACCATATGTGGGGGAAACCCCACATATAAGACCTTGGTCAATCCTTCATACCAATTGTCACTATCCAACTCCCCTACTCCCCGGGGAATTGGTCCCCATTTCCCCTTCACTCCTCACATTAAAAATCGGCCTTGTGCCTAATTTGCTCGGTGGGGGAGCAAATAAATACCCTGTTCTTCAGATGCTGCACTTCAATTTCTTGTTCTCTGTCAGTGGAGGAGAAATCCTTCACGACTAAGACAATTTTTATTTTTGTTCATTTTCTCCACGTTAAAAAACGACCCTGGTGTCTAAGTCTGTCCCGTGGGGAGGCATTGTAAATAGGAACACTAATCGACTGCCGCAGTAACGCAAAGGCATTTGCAAAGGTTATCGAAAAAGGCGAGGAGTACTGTGAATCTAGGGTGACTTGAGAACAATACCGTTTATTATCAGTAAGTATTCTCTGATATCTATAAATACTGTTGAGTTAACGCTGTCTGCTTCCAGACCCCACCCCTAAAAAAAGAAAATTTTGGAAAAGAATATTCGGGAATAACAATGGCACTCTTAGAAACAAAATTATATTGTAGCAATCAAATTAAAGGAATAGACACCCGGGCAGTATCACGAACAAGATAGTCTTGACGATTGACAAAGAAGAACTTAGCCATTTTGACCAGAAAACTAGGAAACTAATGACCATGCACAATGCATTATGCTCGAAAGATAATACTAATGCGACGTCTAGCAATAGGCATATTAGAAGATCTTTATAGAGTGTATACAATGGAAAAGGAAAGAGGGTTGTCTAGGGGACAAGACCCCTTAATATACCTATTGTTAGACGTCGCATTCTTATCTTGTTACCTAGCACCTACCTTCCTCTTCTAATGAGAAGCATTAGGCTTCGAAATGATCAGCATAAAGAGCATTCACAACCCATAAACAATATATTGCATTCTCTCGTTTCAAATTGATTAATAAATCCATATACAACAGGACCTATTTTATTATTATCAATATATTTTCCTATTGTCTCTAAGCTCCACCTGCATGTCGAGCTTTTTATTATATCGAAAAGTCTCCATTTAAAGAATCCTTACATATTTTGTTACCCCCCATATATATATATATATATATATATATATATATATATGAGAGACATTCCAAAGATAATGCCTTCGACGTTTTTTCTGTCCGAATGGACCAAAGAGAATTGCAAATTGCATTGTTATGATGGCTGAACTTATGCATGCATGACCTGAAAAATTCATCTCTCTGTTGCAGATATTGACGATATGAGAGCCTTAAGATGCAACTCATGTCATGGACGTGCGTTAGAAGCAGAGATGTGTCATTGAATTTCTAGCAAAAGTGCATTGAGAATGATAGTTACTATGTAAAAAATAAATTCTGGAGCACAAAAAGTATCTCGTTTTAATGGTACCACTCCCGTCTTCGCAACTCTCCGACCTTTTGAGTGACAAAACGAGATACAAATTAGAAAAAGCATTTCTCGCAAGGCATAAAACTGACTAAATAAAATGTTCTTCTTTAACTTTAAAAATTAAGATACAAAATTTAATTTGAAATTCATCAATTTTCAAAGTGCGTTTTTATAACTTTTATAAAATAAGGTATAAAAATTTATTTTAAATCTATTATGTAAAACTCACTATGTCTGTCTGTCTGTCTGTCTGTCTCTATATTTTCAAACTCTATCTCTGCTGAAACTAAAAGTCGCAAAGCGGCGCTAGGAGCCTCAAACGATTGGATTTTTATGGACTGGTCTTTTATGGATCTGGTTAAAATAGTTTTTAAGAAGTTAAAAAGTGGGTTAATATTGACAAAATCGTTATAGATTTTGCACATTCATTTTGGTTTAGTTTTAATCAAATCATGCTTGTTACGTCGTTACAGTGGTAACGTCACCAGCCTTGAATGCTGCAGCTTTCGGTTTCGATTCTAGCTGATGGCACTCAAATCCTTTTTTTTTTAATTTTGAAATCAGGACTCTATAATAATAATATATACGAAATCTGGAAAAATCATATTTAAGCGTATTTTACGACCCCCCCCGTTAGTGTAATCTAAAAATTACTTTGGATTTATTTTATGCTACCTACATTGCGAGCCTATCCTTGTTTTATCGTTATTTCCATGGCAGGTGCTCGTCTGAACTCCAATCTCTGGTCCCCCCTCGCCAATCATTCACGAAAAACACCCGTCTAGCTGAATCCACTATGAAAAATTTCCCCCATTCTTTATTTTTTATATATTTTTTTTTTTACACAGTGATCACCACTTATCAAGGCCCGGAAGCCACTCAGGGATAAGGGTTATTGCAAGTACATTACGTTAGTGTGGAGATTTGATGAAGTGTTTACTTAAGGGGGCGGTTCATTAGGAATTTGTTAACGTTGGACTTGAACACATCCAAGTTGTAGTCCGGTGGGAAGCAGGTAGACGGAACAGAGTTCCACAGGCGTGCAGTTCTAAGAAAGAAGCTTTGTTCATGGAATCCGCGTTTTGATTTAGGCACAGATAAAGAGTGGGGGAAATTTTTCACAGTGGATTCAGCTAGACCGGTGTTTTTCGTGAAAGATTGGCGAGGGTGGACCAGAGATTGGAGTTCAGACGAGCACCTGCAATGGAAATAACGATAAAACAAGGATAGGCTCGCAACGTCTCTTCTGTGGGAGAGAGGTTGCAGGGTAGAGAAAAGGGCATCCCCCACTAAGCCACGAAGTCTATTTTGTACTCTGTTTTTAGCAGCTCCTACCCAGATATGGTAACGGTATTCCATCCTTGGACGTACTTGGCTTTTATATAGATAGAGAATTGCATCAGTAGTGAGATATCGTCTGGAGCGGTAGAAGGATCCCACCATCTTTCCAGCGACCTTGGCAACAGACTTGATGTACGTGTTCCATTTCAGATCAGGAGTAAAGGTCAAACCCAGAAGCTTGTCAAAACACGGGGCCTCACCCAGACGAGAGCCATCCACCCCAATTGATGCCAGATGGGGATCAGAGCGTTGATGATGTAAGGATAGGAGTTTTGTTTTGGATGCATTAAAGGTAACCAGCCACATCTTCCCCCACTGAACCACGCGCTCGAGATCAGAGGAGAGAGAATCAGAGAGAACTTTGTCATCTACAGCCTTTGATGTGTTGTCTAAATCAAAACGTGGATTCCATGAACAAAGCTTCTTTCTTAGAACTGCACGCCTGTGGAACTCTGTCCCGTCTGCCTGCTTCCCACCTGACTACAACTTGGATGTGTTCAAGTCCAACGTTAACAAATTCCTAATGAACCGCCCCTTAAGTAAACACTTCATCAAATCTCCACACTAACGTAATGTTTGATAGTTTTTTGTCAATATAACTCTAGCCTTGTCAACTAAAATACCTTGCCCTGAAATTTACCCTGAACCATACCATGAGAAATACCCTGAACCTTCCAGCAAATTTTGTGACAACCCCACCTCCAAAATGGGGTGTCTATTCCGAAAGCCATTTCTAACATAAGGAGGTTGGGAGTTGGCAAACGACAAAAACAACAGCTGTATTTAAAATTTTTACGCGGGGTGGTGCATGTTACCACCGGGCAACGCCAATTAACGAGTCCTGCTAGTATATAGCGCGTCAGGAGGCGTTGAAAAAAACATCCAATAAAGCTCGATCGTGGATGTTAGAGCTGAAGATACAATATTTATTACGACACTATATATACATATGTCAAAATCATACCAGTGGTTTCGTTGCGCTGAATCAGCCATAAGAGGTTGGAAAGAGTCAGCGCAAATTCATTAGCGACATTTTCAATGATTCACTGATTCAGCGCAATGAAACCACTGGTACAACCTTGAAATATGTATATATAGTTTCGTAATATATATATATATATATATATATATATATATATATATATATATATATATATATATATATATATATATATAACCGCATTTACCGTTGCTGAATGTAAAGAACTGCCGACCATCTAGATGATTGACGGTTTGATCGGTGGATGTTAATCTAGTCACACTGAAGAGCTATGATACAGCGAGACTGTCTCTTTGTAGATGTGGATGTGTGTGTGTGTGATAGATAGATAGATAGATAGATAGAGAGAGAGAGAGAGAGAGAGAGAGAGAGAGAGAGAGAGAGAGAGAGAGAGAGAGAGAGAGAGAGAGTTATTTAAGTCATATTTCTCTCTGTTTTTTTTTTTTGTTGTTCTTGCTGGATCAATTGGACTACTGTGTTTCCCTCCATCTCAGGTCCCCCGGAAACGTTCTCTTGTACGCGATTCGTTTTTTATCATGTCCAGTTTCTGAGGCAAGGGGTCGGTCGCCCCGTGTATGCACTTCTTTCCCAATGTAAATACGACGGTTGGCATGTATAGCCGGAAACGCTTCAGCTCGAGACAGAGGACGCGTTTGTGTTTATTAATGAAACAAGACTAATTCTGAAAAAAAAGGGGAAAAAACAACAACAAGCAAACAAAACAAAACAAAACCCCCCAAAAAACAAACAAAAGAAAAAGAAGAAAAAAAAAAAACCCCGGACATTTTTATTCTGTACGATTATCGAAATAATATAACGCTTCAGATATAGGAGCGCGCCATTGAACTTCCGGTACAACTGCGTGGCTCTTGCGCCTGAACCAATTTTCCTTGAATTAATAAAAAGAAGTATATATATATATATATATATATATATATATATATGTGTGTGTGTGTATGTGTGTGTGCGTGTGTGGTTGAACGATAAAATTGTCGCCCTAGAAAACACGACATGATTCCATTTCCGTTGGATGAAAACCGGTTTCTTTTTTTTTTTTGTTGGAGATGATCTACTGGTTGGCCAGTGTACAAATCCGCCTTCTATCATATCTGAAAGTAGCACAATGTTCAACGAGCGAGATCGGAGATGCGCCGCTGTACAACTCATGCTCTCTACCGATCCAAGTTATGACAACAGGACCATCGCAATCACCCTACAAATAAATGCAAATCCGGGTGGTTCAACGCTTGAGCGCACAGCTTAACGCATCGGACGACTAACGATTACGGTTTTTGGTATGGTTTTAAGTGACGGTCTACTCATGCCACCTCATATCTTCAAAGTCGGCTTGAAAGTCAACACCAAAGTGCACCTGGATATGCTGAAGAGTGTACTGATCCCCTTGTGCAGTCAGGTGGCCGTTGGAAAACCCTGGCTTGGCTTCGGAAGGAGTGCTACCACTTTGTACTCTTCCCTCACTGACCTTAACCCGCTGAACTACTTCGTTTAGTCATACATCGAGAACATCACCAACTTAACCTCCCACAACACCAAATCAGTCTGATTGCTACCATTCACTGAGTATTCGCCGAGCTCCCGCCGGCGCTTATGGAAAAGGCATGCATTTGTATATATGCATATAAAATATCTATCTCTGTTTAAATATGCATATTTATATAAGTAACTTCAAAATCCAACATCGAGAGCATTGTCAAGACTGCTGCAAAGAAAGTGGGTTCTCTTTATCGTGCTAAAAAGTTACTTATGCTGGAGAGTATCTTGTATATCTACAAGGTCACCATTGGCTCATGTATGCAGTATTATTACCAAATTTATCTGGTGCATCTGCCACTAGTCCCCCTCTCTTAGACAGGTTTCAAAAAGAGTCGGCAACCTTATAGGTCCCACACAATCAGCTAGGTTTCAACCGCTGTCCCATCGACGGAATGTTGCATCCCTCTGCCGGTTTTACAAGTATTTTGATGGCAGGTGCTCCGACGAACTACAAGCCCTTGTCCCTTCTTGACGTAAATTCTTCCGACAAACCCGATAAGCAGCAAAATCCCACCCCTACACAGTAGAGGTCTCTAGATGTAAGAAAGCCTTCTAGTTTCTTCCCTAGGACTGCTAGACTTTTGAATTCCCTTCCGGGTTCCTGCTTCTCGGACTGTACTAACACGCAGAAGTTTAAGTGTAATATAAACAGACATCTTACTGGTTGATTGGTTGGTTGGTTTTTATTTTACGGCATATCAACCCTTTCCAGGTTATTTAATGCCGAATCCAAAGATTTTGAAGAAAAATTTTTCTAATAGAATATATTTGTTGTTTTCACGTTGGTTTCTATTTAACTCATAGTTGGAACCCTAACAGGTACTACCACTCCGGGTCAGAGTGGACCTGGGAGCAATGGTAATTAAAGGGTGGCTCCACACTCCCCAAAGCCCACAAGCTGGGGCCTCACCACTGGATATAGTTTAAGGTCATATCCAGGACCCCCATTGAGGGACTTTTACCCTCTGCAGGGGGGGGGCAGTCTGCGTATTCTAATGCCCCACCGACAGGACCGACATCTTGCTGCCCACCTCCCTACATAGTATCCCTGGAAATTATGCTCCAGATCATCAAAGTAGCACTGTGCTTTGTTTGGAGTGAAAATGCAATAACAAATATATTAAAATGAATCTGAATCTTTTTAGATGAGCATGAAACTTAAGTGTTCCCAGTAAAGCGGTATATTATAAAATGTATTTATAGCTCTAGTATTGCACTATTGCGCTATCTAAATGATCTTTGTATTATTAATATTCATATTTGAATACAAAATTAAGATGATAAAATATTTCATACAGTTTGGATCGATCCGCATGAGAATTCATTTCCAAAGCGAAATAAAGATAAATATTCAATATTAAAACCCTTCGAGAATTATTAAAATTTTTCGTTGAAAAATTGCAATAGAGTTATAAATAAAACATTGCAACAGAACTATAAAAAATTGCAACAGAGCTATAAATAAATAATTGTAATATGACTATAAATAAATAAATAGTCTGTTAATGACTCTTTGCCACTCACTAACGCTACACACACGCGTACGCAAACCTACCTATATATTTGAATATTTTGGCAGCAAGTCATTATTTATTCACGCCTAATTGAACACGACAGAATTATTCCTTTTCCGATCTTTCTGGATATCTTTTTCATTTGCCGATCGGCCTTTTTAATTTCCGCAGGCATATTATATAGAATGGTGCCCAATGGTTGTTCGGCCATATTTTTCTCAAGCGCTTCCTATCGGGGCATCCGATTATCGTCAGCAGCAATTGTTGTTTTCTTTTCACCGAACGACAACATTTGGGCGCCATTCTATATTATATGCCTGCGAAATTAAAAAGACCGCTCGGCAAATGGAAAAGATATCCAGAAAGATCGGAAAAAGGAATAACCTATATATGTATCTATGTACTTATATGAGCGACTCTATTCCTATGCCGCTCTCATCTGTTTCTATCTATCTATCTATCTATCTATCTATCTATCTATCTATCTATCTACTCATCCTCTCGCGCGTACACTTAAATATAACATCATAATTGTATCATAAACGTATAATGCATAAATAAATATTCAGTTTTTATGTATCACTATATTCGGCCGCTTCGCATGCGCGGGGAGATATTTGATATAATTTTCCTTTGATATTTTGTGGCTTCAAAGGGATGAAGCAAAGATGAAACGGCGCCGGTGTAGAGGCGGTGGCCGTAGGGCGATAGCAATATGCGGCGGTGGAAGAGGGGGTTGTTTGTGTTCCTTTCCGACGTCCCCTCCCTGCTCTCTTTCACCCCCTCCCCCTAAACACAAACGAGGAATGCTCCCGATTGTGGGTAATTGCAAGCGAAAGAGAAATCTGGAGAGAACATACATACGCAGGATTCGACACTTAACAAGCTGATCGTAAGAAACACCGAAAGATGGAGGGGGGGTATGTCGGAAGAAGATGGGGTTGATTTGGGCAGCATCTGATGGTGGTGCGTGTCGACGTATAGAAGGGGGAGGACACGGGAGTAAAATCTGGGTCAAACAAATCGTCGGCATAGCGGATTGGGGGTTGGCAAGTCTCGTTAGAAAGAATAAATAAAAGAGAAAGAAAGTGTGTGTGTGTGTGTGTGTGTGTGTGTGTGTGTGTGTGTGTGTGTGTGTGAGAGAGAGAGAGAGAGAGAGGGAAAACAAAAAGAAAATTAAGAAGAGAGAAATACAGAATGAGAGAGTGAGAGAGAGAAAGAAAGAAAGAGAGAGAGAGAGAGCGAGAGCGAGGAGGGAACAAAGAAAGTGTTGTAGCCTTGCAGGTAGGTAATAATCTTGATAAACACAGTGCTATAGTTGACAAAAGGTGTATTAGCAAAAATATGTTACAGAAGTACACGTCATGATTCTGGAGCCATAACTACAAAGAATCAAACACATCGGCATAGCTGATTAGGGGTTGTCAGCCTCGCTAGGAAGAATAAAGCAAACAGAGAAGGAGAGATAATGTGTTATATGATATTTTGTTATTGGAATCATTTGAGATGAGTAATTTGTGTATTCTATTTATTTATTTGTGGATTGTTATCCTCATCTTCATGATAGTTGGTGTTGTTTCACTATGTTTCGACCAACTCATCCAACAACTATGAAAGGCAGTAATTATTGGGGATACAGTTACGAGACTCAGCATTCCTACCCCGTCGCGATTAATCACCTGAAGAAGACCAGAGGATGAGTTGAGGATGAGGATAACAGTCTGCAAATAAATAAATAAATAAATAAATAACTCATCTTCTGTGCCATTTTCCCTCATAGCATATTATGTTTATATTAAATGTATTCTTGTGATTATTTTCTTCTTTCTGTAATGTGTTTCATACGTTTTTCTTCCTATCGACACCGATCTTCTGATGTGGAATCCCGATCGTGAAATCAACAAACACAATGGTGTTGAGTTTCTTCCGGCCAGGTGCGTATCTATGTCAAATACGTTCATTCTTGCCAGTTGAGATTTCCGATACACCCGATCCGGATATTCACCAGTGGCAGTTAATAATAATAATAATAATAATAATAATAATAATAATAATAATGATGATGATGATGATGCCTGGACGAATACCCTGACAAGATACCCCGTGCCCTTCATAAACCGTGGAAACAACAACAGGAAACGTTAAAACGCTTTAGTAGGAGAAGGGAAACTATTTGTCGACTTTGACGTCCCGAGAATCAGGCCAAATTCGGACGCAGCACACTATCCACTACTGGGAGGTAGAACATGTAACCTACCGGTGAAGTTGACTAGGTCTTATGAGACTGTTTGCAATAGATATCGCAACACAAAGGACTGTTCGCACACACATACACATACATGATAGGTAGCAAAATATAGGTAGACAGAAAGAAAGAAAGAAAGAGAGAAAGAAAGAAGGTATGTGTGTGAGAGAGAAAGAATAGAAAGAAAGAGAGAGAAAACACTAGAAAGAGATAAAACGTAGCATAGAGCAAGAAAAAAAAATGAGGAACTACTTATGTTCTTCAGATGCTGCACTTCCATTTCTTGTTCTCCTTCGGTGGAGTATTAGTCCTTCACGACTTTTTATTCTTGTACCTTTTCTCCCCGTTAAAAAACGACCCTGGTGTTTAACTCTGTCCCGTGGGGAGGCGTAGTAAATAGCTACATGGGGGGGGGGGCTCAAATCAAATTAAAAAGTTTGATCCATGTCCAAGTAACCTACATCTAAAATTTCAAATGTTTAGACTGAAATTGGCGAAGGAGTTTCGTAGAGTTTTCAAAGGTCAAATCATTGAACTTTGATCCCTTGACAACCTAATTTCTGGCCGAAAACTGATTAAAAAGATTTTTCCAAATCTCAATAACCCTTATGTCAAATTGCGAGTCTGTAGACTAAAAATCGACAGAGTAGTTTGGTAGGGAAATGTATACACACACAGACAATTTCACTTTTATAGATATATAGATTTGCTTTTTATTGCTTTTGAAAGAAAATTTGGTCAAGATCAAAGTGTAGTATCTGTTCTTCAGATGCTACACTTCCATTTCTTGTTCTCTTTCGGTGGAGGATCAGTCCTTCACGACTGAGACAATTTTTTATTTTTGTACCTTTTCTCCACGTTAAAAAACGACCCCGGTGTCTAACTCTGTCCCGTGGGGAGGCATAGTAAATTGGTACTTATATACAGTCAGGTACAGAGTGAAAGACATGACGGGGGGGGGGGCAGGGAAGATGCCTGCGTGACAGGTGTGCCAAAAGCCAGAGTTTGCGAGAAAGTTTTTTCCTCTATTAAAAAATCTTCATCTGATCCTCGATGCAAAATTATTGTCCTTGCTGAATATTTCGCCTTTATTTTATGAATATTTAAAAAAAAAATCACCAATGTAGTCATGCTCCGTTAGTTTAGCGACGAGGTATTTTCGCGCGTCGTTAACTTTTTTGGATAGCGTAACCTTTTTTTTTTTAATAAATGAACAATTATTTTATTTGAGACAATCAACTGTGTCTTTTATTTTCATCCGACCATTACAGATGACCGTTTGTCGCGTCAAACGATCCCGATTCACGGCTCTCATTGCCAGACGATTTACCGTTTGATAAATAAAACAATATCAATCGTCTTTAACCGTTTGTCGTCTTTTTGCTATTGTTATTACCGCCTTTGCCTTGTTTGTACTTTCTTAGTTGTATGATCGATTGGCACCTTGATCGTTCGACCCCCCCCCCTACAACACTATCACCAGAATACACTACATGTAGTCAGGAGTAGCACTACTGTGATCTAAAATATAAATGTATTAACTTGCGTATGAATGAATTACTGCGTTAAGAAGAACGAATTGGAAAGAACCATGTTCCCCGCCCCCATCCTCTCGCCAAACATTCACGAGAAACACTAGTTTGGCTGAAACCACTATCAATAATTTCCCCCACTCTTTATCTGTGCCTAAACCTAAACGTAGATTCCATGAACAACGTTTCTTTCTTAGAACTACAAAACTGTGGAACTCTCTTCCGTTTGCCTGCTTTCCAGCTGACTACAATATGACCGTCTTCAAGTTCAATCTAAACAAGTTCTTGATGAGCCTTTCCCCTTAAGTAATCAAATTTTACCAAATTTACATTTCTAACGATTACTATATTGTCCTTTTGGCGACTGTAAACTCTTTAACTCTTATCCTCGAGTGGCCTCTGGGCCTTGATAAGTAGTGATTCCCTTGTAAAAAATAAAGTGCAGTATTTGGCAGCAAATGTCGTGGCAATGTTGACAATTTCTTCGTTTTTATTTGCAAGATCAAACTCAAGATTTACTAAATCTTAAGTAAAGAATCCTTATTCCAGTTTTGGTAAAAATTGATTGCATAATTTTGATTCCAGAAAATGTTTGAAATTTAAAGCTTACGTCCAAGGAATCATAAGAACAATATGAAAACTCTTTGCCAAGAACTTTGCAGCTAATTCTACCCTTTGCGACCAAGGCCACCAACCCCCAATATTTCCTCCTGTATCAGGAAACTTTTTTTTATTACATTTTCACCCCAAACAAGGCACATTGCCACTTTGGTGTAGGGGGCTACTATCAGGGACATAAGCATCAGGTACTGTGTAGGGAGTTGGACAGAAAGATGTCGGTTCACGTTACACTTGAACTTCTGCATGTCAGTATAGTTAGGGAAGCAGGAACTAGCTGTTCTGGGGAAGAAACTACTGGAGCAGAAGGCTCTCTTACATCTAGGGATCTCTACCGTGAAGGGGTGGGATTTAGCGGCTTGTCGGGTTTGTCTAAGGTAGTTACATCGAGAGGGCACAAGTGCTTGCAGTTCGTCAGAGCATTCACGTTAAAGTACGTGTAGAACAGACAGAGGGATGCAACATTTCGTCGATGGGACAGAAGCTGAAGTTTAGATGAGAGTTCAGGACTCATCAGGTTGGCGACTCTCTTTTCAACCTTGTCTAGGAGCGAGAGACTAGTGGCAGATGCGCCAGCCCAAATATGACAACAATACTCCATACATGGGCGAATGGTGGCCTTATAGAGGTATAGGATACTTTCGTGGGTTAGTAACTTTCTAGCACGGTAGAGAGAAACCACCTTATTCGGTCCTGGCAATACTCTCAATGTAATTGTTCCAACTCATGTTTCCTGTGAATGTTAGGCCGAGGAGTTTAAAAGATGTACTTTCAGATAAAGAGTCTTTGGCCATTGTTATTGGTGGCAGAGAAGGTTTCTTGTAATTATTGAAGGAAACAAGTTTAGTCTTGGCAGCACTGAATGTGACCATCCATTTTTGTCTCCATTCCACTACGGATCGGAGGTCAAGCTCTAGTGTTTCTGCCATTTCTTTAGATATGTGTTCATTTGTTTTCCTGTCGTGTCTGTTATAGAGCGTGGTGTCATCAGCATATATACCAATCTCACAGACAATTTTGTCAGGAAGGTCATTTATGAATATTAGGAATAACAGAGGTCCAAGGATAGAACCCTGAAGCACTCCCGCATTTATATCATATTGTTTAGATGTACGACCGTCGAGGACAACCTGGATTTTTCTCTTATCTAAGAAGGATTTAATTATGTTATGTATTCTTCCAGTGATAACATATGATCTGATTTTCTTGAGAAGACCCTCATGCTATACCCTGTCAAAAGCCTTAGATATATCTAGAGCTACCGCTCTACCCTCCCCCGCTTTATCCAGTGAATTGTATATACGTTCTGAGATTACAGTTAGGATGTTTGCTGTGAAACGGGTTTGCCTAAATCCATATTGTTAGTCAGTCAGAAGTTAATTAAACTAAAATAGAAAAAACAGAAATACAGAAAATACAAATTTTTTTTTTATTATGTACGTAACTGTCACGGAACAAATAATCATATTCTAAAAATCACGTAAATTGATCATGTAGATTTTTTAATCTTCGAAAATCAAATTTTACGGCGAACAAAATGAGCAAGATGGTAGCTGTCATGTTGTTTTAGAATGTATTAAAGTTTAAAGGCGACAACTCAGTTTGACTACCGAGATTTTGTTTGTTTGCGTAGAATTTCGGTATAAATCGTAAATTTTGATTTTCTTAGTAAAAAACAAAATAAAAAACTAACTGATTAATTCACGTCATTTTTGGAATATGACATCTTGGTTCTGTGACGATAAAGTTTTTTGGTCTTTGTAAAAAAATATTGAACCCTATATAAGAACCCATATTTGAAGCATATACAAAGTAATCTATCCATATATATATAAAAGTGAAAGTTCTGCGTGTGTGTCTGTGTATCTGTGTGTCTGTGTGTCTGTGTACATTTCCCTACGCAATAACTCTGACAATTTTTAGTCTACAGACTCGAAATTTGATATACAGGGTACTGAGATTTGGGAAAATCGATGTGATCGGTTTTTGGCCAGAAATTTGGCGATTAAGGGGTCAAAGTTCAACGATTTGATCTTTGAGAACTCTACTAAACTCCTCCGACAATTTTGGGTATACGCACTTGAAAATTTAGATATAGGTTCCTTGGACATGGATCTAAATTAATAACTTGATTTGATCCCAAAAGAATAAATGTTAAGGGGTCATAATAGGGGTCAAAGTTAAAAAAATTGACCTCTGCGGTCTCTTCCAAATTACTCAGACAATTTCTGGTCTAAATATTTGAAATTTTACATAAAGAGTATTCAGAGATAGGGCAAGCCTTTTCATCAGTTTGGGTCGAAAATTTTTAGTTACCAATATATAAATGTATGTATGTATGTCTGTTTGCATGTTTGCCTTAAACTTTCAATAGAGGCGACGGATTTTACAAAAATCAGTATCGTTTTCAACTTCGACGTTTCATAAGACAAATATCGAAAAATTGGCTAAAAACATTAATATCTTCCCCTTCAACTAGGCACTTTTCTACAGGGGGGGGTCACTTTTTTCGCCGATATTTTTTAAAGTTATCCTCTCCTTTAGATTGTCTAGCCTTAATTTAAAAAGAAATGTCGCTTTCGGTTTGGCGGTGGTCGTAACAGCATAAATGTTAGGTTTTACCCCGTTCTTTTCCTCCTTTGCAATACGGGTTCGAGCCTGCCTTCCTACTACCACTTTTATTTTGCTCAACATACACATCCAAACACCCGGGCAACGCCGGGCTGAAATGCTAGTATATCTATAAAAGTGAAAACGTCTGTGTGCGTGTGCGTGTGTCCGTGTACACTTCCTTACCAAATAACTCTGTCAATTTTCGGTCTAGAGACTTGAGATTTGACATAAGGAGTATTGATATCCGGGAAAATCTTTTTAATCGGTTCTCGACCAGAAATTTGGCTGTCAAGGAGTCAAAGTTCAACAATTAGACCTTTAAAAACTCTACCAAACTCCTTCACCAATTTTGGGTCTAAACACTTGAAATTTTAAATGTGGGTTATTTGGACATGGATCAAACTTTTTAATTTGATTTAAGCCCCAAAAATAAATGTTAAGGGAGCAAAATTGAGGTTAAAGTTAAAAAATTTACCTCTGCGGTCTCTACTAAATTACTTAGCAACTTTCTTGTTTAAACATTTTAAATTTTACATAAAGGGTATTCAGAGATAGGGCAAGCTTTTGAATTAGTTTGGGTCGAAATTTGAGCTGCCAAGGGATCACAGTTCAAAAGATTTATTTGATCTTTGCGGTGTCTAGCAAACTACTCAGTCAAATTTGGGCCTAAATATTTGAAATTTATACATAACTGGTATTCAGACAAGCGGCAAGCATTTTAATTAGTTTTGGGGCGAAAATGTTGCTGCCAAAAGGTCAAAGTTGAAATAGCTGACCTTTGCAGATTTTACCAAATTTTTCCGCCAATTTTGGGTCTCAGGACTTGAAATTTTAAATGTAGGTAACGTGGACATGGGTAAAACTTTGTATTTTGATTTGAGACCAAAATAATAAATGTTAAGGGGTCAAAATTGGAGTAAAAGTTAAAACAAATTGACCTCTGCGTCTCTACGAAATTACTCAGACAAAATTTGGTCTAAACATTTTAAATCTTACATAAAGTGTATTCACACGTAGGGCAAGTTATGAAGAGTACATAGGGCCCAAGCAAGGCCGGGATGAACCGCTAGTATATAAATATATACGCATATCTAACTTCATATAAATAGATATTTTCGTCCAGAGGGCGCATGTGTTTGCTAGCATGGCGTAACATCCTGGAATCGTGCGAGGTAAATTCAATTAGAAGCAGACACTGATACAGCATCACACTCCATTATAATAATTTGCTTTTTTTTTTTTTTTTTTTTTTTTTTTTTAAATTGTTTCGTACTTAATTAAACCCGAACTTCGTTTACAACAAAAATACTTTTATTATTTTTCGTAATTTATTGGATTTTTTTTTTTTTTTTTTACAATTTTCATTCTTCTTTTTTTTTTTGTACATGTTTTTTTTTTTTTCGTTTCTCTTTTTTCTGATCTGCCTTCGGGTGAGTGTAAAGTCATACGTGATGTCGCGGCGGTAAGGTGTATCCAGTTTCACCCACTCGCTGAATTACGGTAAGCAATACAAGACATTTCGACACGGTTTAACAGCAGCCTTTAGCCCAGAACTTAAGGGGGCAGCAGACTTGTAGATTCGCACATTATTTGGTTGGTATAAATATTACCCCCCACCCCCTGACAAAAAAAAAAAAAACAAAAAAAAAAAACAAAAAAAAAAAACATAAAACAATTTGACGTTTTCTGAATCGTAAACGCAGATCTCATTCAAAAGTGGCAATTAAATTAGGGAACATTATCACTTATATTATTGGCGTAGACTTCGTGGAACTCCCGGCAAGGATCAACGTCGCTATACTTACTCAGGGTTTGATTGCTATCCATATCTTCATACGATAGCGTGTGTGTTATTTGGTGTGTCACGCTTACATTTTTTTCTTCCGAGTGACTGTCGTTTCTTGTGATAAACAATTTTACCAAGAATTCTTCATAAGTTTTGGTTTCAGTTTCGATCATAGGTGATGACACTTAAGTCATCTACTAGGTGTATCAGAATTTTTGTAGGAATTTTTGACACCCCGAACACGAAACTGCGAATAAAATATAAAAAACTCGCAATTTCTCTTTTAAAAGTCGGTTGTTTATTTTCTTTATGGATTATACTTCCAAAATAAACTATTAAAGTTGTTTTAAAAGTAATAGAAATATTATTTTTTAAAAAACAGTAATGAAATTTACGAACTCAATATTTTTCAATTTTTAAACTTAAAAATTCTATCAAAATTTTTCTATTGATTCTATTTTTACGATATTTTCAGTGTCAATGTGAAATTTTATGCTCTTTCCAATAAACCGAATATAATATTTTAGACAAACGTTTTTTTTTAATTCACGCCCTCCCATTTTCAAGTGTCTATTAAAAAGTAAATAATTAATTTACTCACCCAAGTTTTATACATCACAAATCGAAGAGAAAAGGTCAATAAATAATATATTCAAATTTAAAACAAAAAAAGTAGTGTTCTTTTAGAAATTTACCTGTAAAGTTCGAAGTTTAAAACTTTTTTTTTTAAACCACGTTGTTTGTTTTTTCTTTTCTTTTCTTTTTTTTAAAATGAAACCTTGGTCCTTGCTCCTTTAATTGAAAAAAAAAAAAATAGGGCTTGAATTACATCTTTCGAGTAGTTATAAGCTTGGAAAGACAGGGGGTCGAATAATTCACGCTTCCCATTTTGAAATGTCTATTAAAAAGTAAATAATTAATTTACTCACCAAAGTGTTATATACCACAAATTGAAGAGAAAAGGTCAATAAATAATATATTCAAATTTAAAACAAAAAAAGTAGTGTTTTTTTTAGAAATTTATCCGTAAAGTCCGAAGTTTAAAACTTAAAAAAAAAAACACGTTTTTTTTTTTTTTTTTTTTTTTTTTTTTTTTAATGAAACCTTGGTCCTTGCTCCTTTAATTGGAAAAAAAATTAGGGCTTGAATTACATTTTTCGAGAAGTTATAAGCTTGGAAAGACGGGGTGGAATTATTCACTATTTTTCACGAAATTTCTGACACACCTAGTCATCTACTTCTTTCTAAATAATTTTTACCAAGAATTCTTCATAAGTTTTGGTTTCGGTTTCGATTATAGCTGATGATACTCAAGTCATATATTTTTTCATAAATAATTTTACCAAGAATTCTTCATAAGTTTTGGTTTTGATTTCGATTATAGCTGATGACACTCAATTCATCTATTTTTTTTATTAACCCCTTTAAGAACTCGGTGCTTATTGTTGAGCATTTTAAAGTTGAAATAAAAAGTCGGTCACTTAAGCTTGCATGCGCAGATCATGATATTATAATCATTAGATCATTATGGACGGACGTCTCGACATTTAAAAAAAAATGTTTAAATTTCAATTATATTTCTCGTGGTTTGTTCTTTGCTAATGAAGTCAGAGATGGTTTTGTGGCCGGGTTCGAATCTTCCGATCGGCGGTAATCGTGACACCCTGCACTGATGATCCCCGAAATGATGAAACACTAGTGTATGTAGGTATTTAAAAATTATTATTGTAATAATTATGTCAGCCCCTTTAAGAACTCGCTTATTATTGTTGAGCACTTTAAAGTTGAAATGAAAGTCGGTCACTTTAGCGCTTTAAGAACTCGGTTATTATTGTTGAGCATTTTAAAATTGAAATGAAAGTCGGTCACTTTAGCGCTTTAAGAACTCGGTTATTATTGTTGAGCATTTTAAAATTGAAATGAAAGTCGGTCACTTTAGCGCTTTAAGAACTCGGTTATTATTGTTGAGCACTTTAAAATTGAAATGAAAGTCGGTCACTTTAGCGCGCATGCGCCGATCATAGTGATCTGAATCATTAGATCACTATGGACGATCGTCTCGACATTTAAAAATAAATGTTTATATTTCTCGTTGTTAAAATTGGCCGTGTGGTTTGTTCCTTGCTAATGAAGTCAGAGATGGATTCGTGGCCGGGTTCAAATCGCCCAATCGACGTTCTTTTATGGTTAAGATAGTCTTTAAGTGGTCAAAATTAAAAAAAATCCGTATACATCTTGTACATTCATCTTAGTTTATATTTAATTTTTAATTTTCAATCAGTTCATGTGCGTGTCATGTTGGTTCAGTGGTAACGTCACCAGCTTTGAAAGCGACAGTTTCGGTTTCTGTTCTTGTTAATGCCTCCCAAATACTTTTGTTTTACTGTTTAAATCACGACTATAATAATCTATACGAAATCTGGACAAATCAAAATATTATATTTAAGCGTATTTTACACCCGGGCAAAGCCAGGTGCCCCTCCACCGCTAGCATATATATATATATATATATATATATATATATATATATATATATATATATATATATATATATATATATATATATAAGTTAGAAAAGCATTTCATCCAAGGCATGAAAATTGTTAAACAAAATGTTTTTATTATGGGCTTTAAAAATATAGGTACAAGATTCAATTTGAAATTTATTTATCTTCAAATCAAAAAATTACCTTGGATTTATCTTATGTAATGTACATTCTGTTGCACTTAAAAAAATCATTGAAAATTTTATATCTATATCATTAATTGCTAGATGAAAGGATGAATGTTTTTAAATTGCAACAAAATGTACATTACATAAAATAACTCCAATGTAATTTTTTGATTCAATTTAAATTAAAGTTTTATACCTTACTTTGTAAAATTTATAAAAGTGCACTTTGAAGATAAATAAATTTCAAATTGAATCTTGTACCTTTATTTTTAAAGCCTATAGTAAAAACATTTTGTTTAACAATTTTCATGCCTTGGATGCAATGCTTTTCTAACTTATACATACATACATACATACATACTTGATGATAATTGCAACGTCTTGTCGGACGGGTGCCACTCCCACACACATTTAAATCCATGAGCCCAAATGTCTGAGGGAGTATCTATACAAATATGATGTTACAGAGTCTTAGCTTTGTACGACAGCTAAGTCTCTCTCTCGGTTCCAAATGTTGAAATCCACCAACAAGCAAGAGCAAGATAGCCAGCAACAAATTAAACTGCAGACCAGGTTAATGCGGGTACTGGTCTTCCGCTTTATGTTTTTTTAAATCAGAGATTTGCTTCTCCTAGAAAGGTCGCCTTCACCACGGCTTACGGGAGCCCTCTCTACCCCAATACACATATACACACACACAAATATACACGGTGCTAGTTGGCCGTTGACCCAGAAAAAGAGTTCATTCGCCCTTTGGAAGGTCTTGTTTTTAATCCTTCAGGGAGAATAGCCGCCCTCCTCACCAAACAAGTCTGGTGGGGGAACCAGTTTAGTCGCCGGTGACCCGACCATGAGGCAGGTAGTACTGGGTTACATGGTACCAGTAGCATATGACATGACCTGACATGTACATACATACAAACATACATACATACATACATACATACATACATACATACATACATTTATATGTCAATAACTTAAAAATTTCGACCCAAACTGATTAAAAAGCTTTCTCTGAATACCCTTTGTCAAATTTAAAATGTTTAGACCAGAAATTGACTGAGTAATTTGGTAGAGACCGAAGCAGTCAATTTTTTAAAAACTTTGACCCCTATTATGACCCCTTAACATTTATTGTTTTAGGCTCAAATCATATTATTAAGTTAGATTCATGTCCAAGGAACCTATATATAAAATTTCAAGTGTTTAGGCCCAAAATTGTCGGAGGAGTTTGGTAGATTTATCAAAGGTCAAATCGTTCAACTTTGACCCCTTGACAGCCAAATTTCTGGCCGAAAACGGATTAAAAATATTTTCCCAAATCTCATAACCCTGTATATCAAATTTCGAGTCTGTAGACTAAAAATTGTCAGAGTTATTGCGTAGGGAAATGCACACACACACACACACACACACACACACACACACACACACACACGTTAACTTTATAAACATACTAGCAGTTCCGCCCGGCTTTGCTCGAGCCCTATGCACTGTTCATAACTTTATGTGCATATGTATATATTAAAAAGTGTGAATATGTACTGTAATGCCTTTCTATATAAAAGGCTTCATTAACTACAATAGAGAAAAGTTGGTAGAGACCGCAGACATTTTGTTTAATTTTGACCCCAATTTTGACTCCTTAACATTTATTGTTTTGTGGTCAAATTAAATTAAAATGTTTTTCAAGTGCTATAACCCAAAATTGGCAGCGGAGTTTGGTAAAGTCCACAAAGGTCAACTCTGTAAACATTGACCTCTTGCCAGCCAAATTTTCGCTCAAAAACTCATTAAAAATCTTGCTGCGTGTCTGAATATGATTTATGTAAAATTTAAAATGTTTAGACCCAAAATTGGCTGAATAGTTTGCTAGAGACTGCAAAGGTAAAATCTTTCGAACTTTGACCCATGTGCAGCCAAATTTTCAGCAAAAAAAAAAAAAAAAAAAAAAAACGAATGAAAAGCTTGCCGAATGTCGCAATACATTTTATGTAAAATTTCAGATGTTTAGACCAAAAATTGGCTGAGTAATTTTGTAGAGACCGCAGAGGTCAATTTCTTAAAAAACTTTGATCCCTATTATGCCTCCTTAACATTTATTGTTTTGGGCTCAAATTAAATCATAAAGTTAGATCCATGTCCAAGTAACCTATATCTAAAATTTCAAGTGTTTAAACCAAAATTGGCGGAGGAGTTTGCTAGTTTTAAAAGGTCAAATCGTTGAACTTGAACTCCTTAACAGCCAAATTTCTGCCCGAAAACCAATTAAAAAGATTTTCCAAAACCTCAATACCCCTAATGTCAAATCTCGAGTCTGTGGATCGAAAATTGACACAGTTATTGTGTAGGGAAGTGTACACACACACACACACACACACACACACACACACACACACACACACACACACGTTCACTTTTATAGATGTACTAGCATGGGTTTCTGGCATTGCCCGGGTGTTTGGAGGTGCATGCTAAACAAAAAAACAAAAAACAAAAACCCAAAACGGTCAATTTTTTAAAATTTGACCCCTATTGTTTTGGGCTCAAATCAAGTTATTAAGATAGATCCATGTGCAAGGAACCTATACCTAAAATTTTAAGGGTTTAGACGCCAAATTGTCGGAGGAGTTTGGTAGAGTTCTTAAAGGTCAAATCGTTAAGCTTTGACCGCTTAACATCCAAATTTCTGGCCGAAAACCGATCACGTAGATTTCCGAAATCTCAGTACACTGTATATATAATTTCGACTGTAGACTAAAAATTGACAGAGTTATTGACAGACACACAGACACGTTCACTTTTATAGATATATAGATAGACTAGCGTATATGCGCGGCGTTGCCCGGGTATTTGGAGGTGTATGTTGAGCAAAAAAAAAAAAAAAAAGAAAAAAACGGTCAATTTTTTTTACTTTGACCCCTATTATGACCTCTTAACATTTATTGTTTTGGCCTCAAATCAAGTTATTAAGTAAGATCCATGTCCAACGAACCTCTATTTAGAATTTCAAATGTGTAGACTCCAAATTGTCGGAGGAGTTTGGTAGAGTCCTCAAAGGTCAAATCGTTGAATTTTGACTCCTAAATCGCCAAATTTCTGGCCCAAAACCGATCACATCAATTTTCCCATATCTCGGCACCCTGTATATCAAATTTCGAGTCTGTAGACTAAAAATTGACAGAGTTATTGCGAAGGGAAATGTACACAGACACACACACACAGACACGTTCACCTTTATCTATATACTAGCATTTCGGCCCGGCGTTGCCCGGGTGTTATGATGTGTCTGTTGAGCAAAAAAATATATGTGGAAGTAGGAAGGCAGGCTCGAAAAGAACAGGGTAAAAAGCTAACGTCTATGCTGTTACGCCAAACCAGAATTGACATTTTTTAAAATTAAGGCTAGACAATCTAAAGGAGAGGATAACTTTAAAAAATATCGGCGAAAAAAGTGACCCCACCTGTAGAAAAGTGTCTAGTTGAAGGAGAAGATGTTAATGTTTTTAGCCAATTTTTCGATATTTGTCGCATGAAAGGTCGATCTTCAAAACGATACTAATCTTGGTAAAATCTGTCGCCTCTATTGAAAGTTTTAGGCAGACATGCAAACATGCAAACATACATACATACATACATACATACATTTATATATTGGTAACTAAACATTTTCGACCCAAACCGATGAAAAAGCTTGCCCTATCTCTGAATACCCTTTATGTAAAATTTCAAATATTTAGACCAGAAATTGTCTGAGTAATTTGGTAGAGACCGCAGAGGTCAATTTTTTTTAACATTGACTCCTTTTTTTGACCCCTTAACATTTATTCTTTTGGGATCAAATCAAGTTATTAAGTTAGATCCATGTCCAAGGAACCTATATCTAAAATTTCACGTGTTTAAACCCAAAATTGTCGGAGAAGTTTAGTAAAGTTCTCAAAGGTCAAATCGTTGAACTTTAACCCCTTAATCGCTAAATTTCTGGCCAAAAACCGATCACATCGATTTTCCCAAATCTCAGTACCCTGTATATCAAATTTCGAGTCTGTAGACTAAAATTGACAGAGTTATTGCGTAGGGAAATGTACACACACAGACACACAGATACACACAGACAGACACACAGATACACAGACAGACACTTTCACTTTTATAGATATATAGATAGCTAGATAGATAGATAGATAAATAGATAGATAGGTAGATAGATAGATAGCTAGATTGGATGCAATATATAGTACTGATTTAAAAAGTATATAAGAAAAAAACTTATGCGCCACCACCGAGATTCGAAACCAACATATTCAGCTCACGATTTATTTTGCCTCTACCGTCAATGGTTGGGCTATGAAAACATGTTTGCTGCAGGGCTAAAAATTAAAACATGAACCAATAGCTGGTACGTTATGCTAAAACCCAAATATAAAGTTTGGTATGAATCCAAATACCTTATGTACGAAGTTTCATGTCTGGAGACCAAAATCTCTAGGAGGAGTTTAGTAGGCAAAATATGCTAAACAAAAATATATATGTATACATAAATTTATATAGAAACAACTTTGTTTTTACTATAAACTTTTTACGCAAATATTATGCAAGTATAATTCATGTAGAATATCTGCATGAATATAATTACACATAAACTAAAGATGGTTATCCCATTAGAAAATCGAAGCAACTAATAGGGAATTAATTAAAATGGATTTTTAAAAGAATATGCAAATTAACCCATATATAACAAAATTGTATTTTCTTTTTAAATAAATAGAAAAGAGGGGTTTTAATGTGAATATCAATACACACAAAAGAAAAACGAATTTATATGAGTACAGATAGATTATTTTTTCTTCTTCTGTAATTGTTATGTTCAAATATTCTTCAATCATTTCCCAAACTAGCTAAATTTTTTAGTACAATTTTTCCCCCTTTTTATATTAATTGAAGGTAAGGAAACAAAACATCACACAATATTATAATGGGTAAATCTTTATGTAAAAATAGTATTAAAAATAAAACTTGTAAAAATAATTTGGAAGAAAACAATATAAGAATCTCTCCAAATCATAAGAGAAATAAAATAAAAATGAAAATAAACGTGGAAATTTCATTTGGTTTAATCAACTTTATAGCGCACGCATAAAAATAATTCGTGGAAAGATTTTTTTCAAATTATTGGCAAAAGGTTTCCAAATGGAACTAATTCAGGAAAAATCATAAACCGAA
>NC_136518.1:77488504-77508504 GCF_053919585.1 Euprymna scolopes | reverse complement strand
CACCACGGCTTACGGGAGCCTTCTCTACCCCAATACACATATATATACACACACACACACACACACACACACACACACACACACACACACACACACACACACACACACACACACACACACAAATATACACGGTGCTAGTTGGCCGTTGACCCAGAAAAAGAGTTCATTCGCCCTCAGGTCATGTCATATGCTACTGGTACCATGTAACCCAGTACTACCTGCCTCATGGTCGGGTCACCGGCGACTAAACTGGTTCCCCCACCAGACTTGTTTGGTGAGGAGGGCGGCTAGTCTCCCTGAAGGATTAAAACAAGATATGTATATATACACACATACATACATACATACACACAGTTATTCTTTTTATTTCTACCCGCCCCTGTTTCTGTTGAGAGAGAGAGAGAGAGAGAGAGAGAGAGAGAGAGAGAGAGAGAGAGAGAGAGAGAGAGAGAGAGTGTGTGTGTTTGTAGCTTATAACCGATTCTACCTTTACATTTAATAATTTTTCATGGTCTTCAAAACTATATATAAGCTACAAACACTTTGACGGCTAGGCTTTAAATAAGATGTAAAAAAAAAAACAAAAAAAAAAACGAATAGCGATTACCCCATACCAGTAATACTATAAATCATAACTCCTTACTCCCAATATCTTAATTAATAAATGTACCAAGGAAAAAGTTGAAAGTATACAGAGTATATACCATAAATTCATAATTATATTACTAAAATCCGACCCCCGTCTAATTACAAACTATACTCACCGAAAAACGTGGAAGAATAGGCTAGCATAAATAACTTTAATGGCTAAATTAAGGAAGGAGGCATCCTCTCATTACGCCTCAGCACCATCTCAAACGCTATCGTTTAATACTAAACTAAACGAACAGAAACACAATATGCCACTATCTTGATAAAGGTGAGCTCACTTTGCATACTTACGAATTAAACACCCGAGAAGGATTAACTAAAATAATCTATGGGTCTAGCATGCTTGTAATTGGAATGTTGATATATATCTATGAGGAGTATTACCGTAAAGCAGCATTACATAAGGAAATCAATCACGTAATGATCCCAAACGATAACTACGTACTCTTACTAGAGGGCTTTGAGAACGAAATGCTCCACTAATATAGACAAATATATGCTATTATGTACGTATTTGAATGTATATGGTCTGGAAAACCTATTTCTATAACGAAGCATATAAACTTATAAAATATATTTATATTCTAATAATGAGGAAAGATAAACAACCCAAACGAAAGAATGACAACCATCGAAATTAAGTTTATATATAGATATGAAAACATTTGCTCGTGTAATTAGTTCGGACACCGCGGAAAATATAACTCCAAGTATAGCACCTCTGTTTTAAATCATATAAATTAGCCTGTATATTTGTTCACTGACTGTTAATTTGACCACATGGACATATATTTTATATATAAAAAAAACGAAACAAATATATGAATAAATAATTTAAAAACGAGAAACAAATGAACGGATAAAAAAGCGAGTAATAAAATAGATAAATAAATAAATAAATAAATAAAACTTATCAATAAAATAGATGAATAATCAAGTCGCCACTAGAAATGAAAAAACAACCATAGGGAAGTAACAGCGATGAGGGTATAATATTACTCCAGATCAAACTGAAAACGTTGGCCAAAAAATAACCTCCAAGTTAAAATAATACCAATACCTCTCCGCTGCGACAGCTTGACCACACAGGATCGTACTCCCCCTCTTCCCTCAATTCACATCCCAACAGACCCAACACCCTTTCTTCACTACACTTCCTTCGAAAACTCGACTGCTCACATTCACGAAGTATATACTCCACTTCCTTCCAGAGCGTAAACCGCACCCGAATAGATATTATAAAAAACGAATGTAATCTTGAGTCTCGCTTTAATATCGCCCCTTTTTTGGTCTGATGAAGTGGTCTCTTTGAATTGGGATTCCACTGAAACAAGTATGCACATATGTAACCAGTAATGTTTGTAAAATAAACAGACTATATACCAGCTCTGTCCTCCATTGAGAACTCTTTAATAATGACGCGGATTTCATTGGATTTACATCTAAGAAACGAATCTATAAAATCATTGTGTATATATATATATATATATATATATATATATATATATATATATATGTGTGTGTGTGTGTGTGTGTGTGTGTGTGTGTGTGTGTGAGAGAGAGAGAGAGAGAGAGAGAGAGAGATCCACTTGGCAATGTTTAAGGAGAAAAATAAACGTCATATTATCTATTACTGCAGTGTTGTTGACTTCGAGACTGAAGGGTGTTTAGAGTTACCTCCCATGACAATGAATTCCAAAAGCAAAATGATAAAACAGAAGGCAATAATACACACACACACACACACACACACACACACACACACACACACACACACACACACACAAAAGAAAACTGCCCCCCCCCCTTCTTTCCCATCGGGCCGCTTATTTGTGATATCAACTTACGTTTGCGGTGAATTTTGCAAAGGCGTCACTTCTCGCCTTTTTGATATTTTAGTTTTGTTTTGTGATATGTTACAAGAAAAAAAAAAGTTAAACAATTTCACTTGGGAATTTCCTTTAGTCTGCGCCGTGGTTGGTTGGGAGGCCGATGTCAGTGGGTTTTTTTAAAAGGCCAATAGAAAATCAGAAACGAACACAAAAACACACAGAGGTAAAGTATTACAAAAAAAAAAAAAAAATAGTGATATAAAAACCCACAATTAATTCCTAACTAAATGTCCCATAAAGGAAAAAGAATGCAGTTTCTTTCTTTTACTATTGTTTTACTAATAGGTTAATAGGGTCAACTCGAGAGAAAAAATTAAACAAGGACCTTATGGTGCGCAATATATGAAATATAGACTTCAATGGCATTTTATTGAAAAACGTGTTTTACTGATCTACGCGGCAAGAAGAACGTTATTACATTCAAAACCAATGATTTGGCCATATTGTATAATTACAAAAATAAATTCAAATATAGCAATGTTAACCTTAGCCTTGCGTCTTGACACAAAGAGAAGGCTATTGCTGATGATAACTGAATCATTACTGCCATTTTTTACAATCCAATGCTTCTTTGACTGGTTCGGTACTGCTAATTTTTGCATCCGGCTATTTCATTTAATATTCGCGATTAAATAATTTTATGATGTCTATTCCTTTCTATCTCTGTTAGTTATTTCTGTTGTTATTTCTTTTTGAATCAATATATATATATATATATATATATATATATATATATATATATATATATATATATATATATAGAGAGAGAGAGAGAGAGAGAGAGAAAGAGAGAGAGAGAGAGAGATGTTATTTTTTTGCGATACGTTTTGAATGAATTCAATTATTTACGAAAGTGCATTTTTACCTAAATGCGAGTTGGGAATAATTTTCCCTTTAACCGACTTGATACCCCTACATAGGGAGCGGCATACATATTGTTTTTAAAATGTAATTATCCACTGACACGTATTTCGTCGTCTACGACTCATAAGAGTAGCTGAATCTCTCTCTCTCTCTCTCTCTCTCTCTCTCTCTCTATATATATATATATATATATATATATATATATATATATACACTAGCAGGCCACTCGGTTTTGCCCGGTCGTAAAGTACGCTTAAATATGATATTTTGATGAATGCAGATCTTGTATTTAGTATTGTTATATTGGACCCAATATATAGTAATGATTAAAAAAAAAAAAAAAAAAAATGACACGTGCGCCACCACCGAGAATCGAAACCAAAACGTTTAGCTTACGATTTACTTTTTCCTTTGACGTTAATGCCTGCGCTATGAAGACATGTTTTCTGCAAGGCTAAAAATTAAAACATGAACGAATAGCTATTACGTCATGCATGCATATTCGTAATGCCGTCGTGCGAACTTCATCTGGCAAATTCCATTTCTTTAATTTTCACACGTTCGCACCGATTTTCCCCTGTTAAAACCCAAATATAAAGTTTTGCATGGGTTCGAATACCCGATTAATTAGGTTTCATGTCTGTAGATCAAAAACTGACAGAGGAGTTTGGTAGGCAAAATTTTTAAACAAATATATATGCGCTTACATAAATACATATAGAAAAAGTCTTGTGTTTACTGCAACCTTTTTACGCAAATATTACGTAAGTATAAATCCTGTAGAATATCTGCATGAATATAATGATACGTAGTAGTTAACTTAAAGATGATCACCACCATAAGAAAACCGAATAAAACTAATAGATAATTAATTAAAATGAATGTTTAAACGGATATGCAAATTAGCTAGATCTTTTGCAGATAAACGCAATTCCACGACCCATATATAACAAAGTTGTTCGGACCCTCAACGAAGTCATCTCTGTTTCCATTTGCAAGAAACATAACCCAAAAACCGTCGTCAACTGCAAGGATATTCAAGTGAAATTAAACATTTATAAAGGCATGAACGTTGTTAAATGTTGATCTATAATGATCAAGCGAGTAGGAGGTCACGATCTCGCAGGTAGGCCGGCTTACCGACTTTTCTTTTACATATCCTGCTAAACATTGTTCAAACTGCTCTCAATGCTGTTGTCTGTAAAGAAAGTAAGTGTTGTTGATGATGCAGGCATAATTGTAATCCGTCGTTACCATGTTGGTTGGTTGGTTGTTTTTGTTTTACGGCATATCAACCCTTTTCGGGTTATTTAATACCGAATCCAAAGATTTTGAAGAAAATATTTTTAATAGAATATATTTGTTGTTTTCAAGTTGGTTTCTATTTAACCCATAGTTGGAACCCTAACAGGTACTACCACTCCGGGTCAGAGTGGACCTGGGAGCAATGGTAATTAAAAGGTGGCTCCACACTCCTCAAAGCCCGCAAGCTGGGGCCTCACCACTGGATATAGTTTAAGGTCATATTCAGGACCCCCATTGAGGGACTTTTACCCTCTGCAGGGAGGCAGTCGGTGTATTCTAATGCCCCACCGACAGGGCCGTTACCATGTTGAACAAAGTAATAAAACTCAATAATGCATAAGTCAAAGAGAGAAGACTTAACAAATCTGGTTGGTTGATTGTTTTTGTTTTACGACATATCAACCCTTTTCGGGTTATTTAATGTCGAATCCAAAGATTTTGAAGAAAATTTTTTTAATAGAATATATTTGTTGTTTTCAAGTCGGTTTCTATTCAACCCATAGTTGGGACCCTAACAGGTACTACCACTCCTGGTCAGAGTGGACCTGGGAGCAATGGTAATTAAAGGGTGGCTCCACACTCTCCAAAGCCCGCAAGCTGGGGCCTCACCACTGAATATAGTTTAAGGTCATATCCAGGACAATCAAATCTGGTATATACCATGTCTGAAATTCCAGAATGTACTTACATTTGTAATACTATCGACGTCCCCGTAAGTGTTAAGAAGTAAAAAACAAAACAAAAACAAAACAAAACAAAAAAACAAGAGAGAAATAAGTTTATCAACAGAATAGACAGTTGTTCACCATGCCACACAAAAGAAAGCTAAAATAGGATTGTTAATCAAGGTGGGGGAATGATTAAGACAAAGGAGGTCAATATGTTTAGAGTTAGTTTACGATCAGCTTTCGGAGTGTTTTTGCAGAGTTTTTGCAATAATTTACGGGCAGTCTTAGGTTTGTGACAGTTAAGGACAGTCTCCAGTTTTGGACAGTTGGTGGCTTGGAGGTCGACTGAGAAAGACCGTAGAGATTGGAATCGAATGCAGCCGCGCTAGAGTAGATCGAGCCGAGAAGAAAATCGCTGGGAATTGACGCGACAAGACAACATTTGGGGTTCATCTTTGTATGTTACGCGACGGTATCACACATAAACACACACGCATACACACATACTCATACACACACATACTCATACACACACACATACACACATTGGTCTGCGACTGACCCCATCCATTACAGTTTTTTTTTAATGCAGGCGAACCCATTACGACGGATAAATGCTGTCAATAAATGAATGAAATGCACCAGAAACTTCGACAACAAAACCCAGTATTAGTCAACAGAAAAAGGCCCAATTCTCCTCTACGACAATGCTCGACCAACCCTGCAGAAGTTGAACAATGAAACTCTGCCCCATCTCCAGACTTTTCACCTACCGACAACCACTTTTTCAAGCATCTCAACTTTCTGCGTAAGAAATACTTCAAAATCGAAGCGATATAAAAAAAAATGCCTTCAGCGATTTCATCGCCACCAGAACGCAAGATTTTTTTAAATGTTACTGGCATAAATACACTTGTTTTACGTTTTGATGGTGGTTATTTATAACAATAGGCTGAGCCGAGAGATTTTCATCTGAATTTAAAAGTTAAAAACCACAAGAACTTTCTTGTCAACCTGACTGGAAAAATATACGACCGGATGGAGGATATTTTTTTTTGTTAGCAAAGATAATGAAGAAACAGATTCCTAATTGCAATCGCAAATATTGTCAATTCTTGAAGCTGGTCAAACTTCAATTTGGAAAAAACAAACAATATTATTAATACGTGTTTACTATAAGTCCTTCACGACCAGACCGATAGGGATTTTGTTGGTAAGGTATGCTGAGTTATTTGGGGGTTAGGATTGACTCTACAAGTAATTGCTTCATACCAGTGGATGTCACAAAAGTGAATTTGTTGGTGAGGCATGCTGAGTTACGGTTTAGGGTTAGGGTTGACTCTTCATGTGGTTGTTCATACCAGTTGTGTATACGTCCTTGACAATCAGTCCAACACTGGCTTTGTTGCTGAGGTATGGTGCGGTATGTTCTATGCAGTCCTGCGAGTTCAACCTTCCCAAACTTTACCCTTTCTTTGAGGTGTTAGTTTATTGCTAATAGCCACTGGGAAATTCCGGCAGGCCTATCAAGCCACGTTTTGTACGCCAGAGAACATTTCTCATAATGTGTTAACTTTTGAAAACCACACTTCACTTTGCGTCTAGCCTCTAATAGAGAAGGTAAATAATGACTAGTATTTTTAACATTTTTTTTTTGTTTGCAAACAACATAAGTAGCCATGTTTTCTGTTCGGTTTCTTTCTGCGAGCGAACGTCGCTTTACGCGTAGACGGATTCTTGTGTTATCACACCAAAAAAAAAGAAAAAAGAAAAACAATGGCAAAAGCGTTGTAATGTTGCCACCCTGTAAATAAACCCCCGTAAGAAGGCGGCATTCGAGTGACGCGCGTAAATTCAGACTCGCGCATGATATCGGCCGATCAGGTTGTATAGCGATACGACCTTTGTGAGCGTAGCTTATCTCGACCCGACAAGGAACCGATATGTGCTAGGAGGGAAGCGATAGGGTGGGAATAGATAAAAGATAAGAAGAAAAGTGAGAGAGAAATAAGATGATTAAAAGAACGAGAAATGAGAAAGAGAGAGAGAGAGAGAGAGAGAGAGAGAGAGAGAGAGAGAGAGAGTGCGTGTGTGTGTACGTGCGTGCGTTTGTATGAAATATATGAGTAATATCCAGTATAATGTTCGTGGGAGAGAACCCCAGCCAAGTGCTTGATTATAAAGAAAATATCAAAATAAGAGCGTAATATTTATTTACATTTGTGTAAAATATCTGGTCATCTATGTCGAATTCTCTTCAGTCTCGGTTTATATCTGTCTCCTCAGAAATGTCTTGCAGGCTGCACGAGGCCGAAGAGAGTTTGACATAGGCGACCAGATATTGGTTCCCTTTGCGTTGGATTTGAAACCGACGGTAACTATGTTTTTCTGATCTTTTATAACACACACACACACACACACACACACACACACACACACACACACACACACACACACACACACACATATATAAATGTGTAAATGGATACTTATATTTTAGACAATATATATGCTGCTCCCCATTTGGTGGTACCAAATTGGTAAAAGGGAAATTATTTCCAACTTGCATTTAGGTAAAAATGTAATTGCGTATGAATAATTGAATTTATTTAAAAGTATCGCAAACAAAAACAAATAAATAACACACACACATACATATTTTCCTAAGGTAAAGTAACCAATGAACTTTAACGAGGTTAATACGAGAGTGCTCAATACCGAAGTTGAGCAGGGTATATACTTTATTTGATTTTACATAAGCAATAATATATTGCTGCACAGTCATGAGTATGTTTCGGTCAACTAGTTACCATTAACTAGAGACCTCTTCAGGCGATACAGCTTATACAAAGCAAAGTTTGCAATGAAAATATTAGGTTTCCTTTGGGGGGGGGGGGGTTAGATATTCGTATGTATGCGTATGTGATGGCCGCTCTAAATCTTAAATATACAAGTGTGTATGAGTTCAATTAGTGGGGAATGTGAATTTGATATATGCTAAAAGAGGTTTCAGACTTAATCGGGGTCATTCAGTTATGAAAATGTTTGCATTTGACTAGACATTTTATATGGTTAGAAAACATGCAATTTACGTTATCCTCTTGTATATATATATATATATATATATATATATATATATATATATATATACTGCGTATCAAATTATTAACGAGTTTACATTTTTTCAAATATTTAAGGAACGAGTGATTAAACATCCATGAAACTTTGAGAAAGTGCTTACAATACTATTCAGCTACTCCAGTCAGAAAATAAAAGTATTTTAAGAAGTATTAGCGAAACTATGACAAAAGACAGGAATATCTGTTGATTTCAGTGTGTCAAGTTATTAACGAGGTTGAGAAAAAAACACCATATACCCATAACTTGTTTATTGAAATAATTTTCAAACATTAAATGAACTAGGAAAAATGCTTAGAACACAATAACTACATAGCAATTTCTATGTTGACATAATTAGTAGGGGATATGCGATCTTTTTTTTTATAAATAACTTGTAAAAGAGTTTGGTCAACAGAATTAGTCAAATTTGTGTTTTCGTCAACAGTTATTCTTCGCGATATCTCTTGGAGAGCATCCCACAACTAATCTTTGCTCTTAAATTGGCGTCCACTTGCATAGAGACGTCGGTTCATGATACTCCAAAGGTTCTCAATTGGGTTCAAATCTGGTGAATTCGCAGGCCACTTCATCTTCCGTAGCCCAGAGAACCCCAGTTGTTGCAAACATTCTTTGCTTTTGTTTGTTGCATGCGAGGGAGCATTATCCTGCATAAAAATAATGGTTCTTCTGAACGTCAACCTTTGCTTCTTCAGCCATGGTTCAAAGTGTGCTTTCAGAAAAGCTATGTAAACATTTGACGGCACTTTAACGCCTTGATGGGCCAACTAAAGCAACCCCGATAATCCCAGCCCAATATATATATATATATATATATATATATATATATATATATATATATATATATATATATATATATATATATATATATATATATATATCATTCAAACACCGTAATGTTTGAATATATGATTAAGTAGACTTTTAGTCATTTAGAACCACTTTAAAGCTTCACCGCTCACTCATTTTTCGACCAAATTTCAAACAATTATTACAGTTTATAGATCACCTTCTCGTCTAAATTATGAAAAAAAGTTCAATTTTCAGTAAAACAAAAGTTTTGATGAATTTTCTGGTATTCAAAATCGTAAAAATATGTAAGGATGTGAGCGACGCTTCTTATGACCGGTCGCTTCAGCGACTATTGTTGCTACTAATTCGCTGCTGTCGCGAAAATAGAAGTAACAAGTAAAACAGAGAGAATGAAAGCACGAAAGAGAGATGATTGGGGGAACTTTATTGAAAGCAGACAAGTACCGTACATTGTTATTACATATGTGTTTATGGGGGAAAAAATAAAACTGAAATTAAACAAAGAACTAGTCAATTTATTAGAAGCCTGGAAAAACATGGATTGCAATAAAAAAATGCGAGCATGAAAAGTAATATGGTTAAGCTTAAACATAGAAAAGTAAAGGTCTAGTTGTTAAAACTGGAAAAGAAAAGGATAAGATATTTTAGTAAAAAATATAAAAAATTTATAACTTAAAATATTGCAACATTAAGATTTAAAAAAATTCAATTATAATATTATATAATCAATTCTTAATGCTGCAATATTTTAAGTTATAAATTATAGATTATGAAAAGGAAGGGTTGTAAACAGATAGCTTCGAATTTCGGGGTATCAAAACCAAAACAAAATATGATGAAAGTAAAAATAAAATAGATAAACCCCATAATTTATTATACCACACGGAAACACTTATCACAATATTCTGTGGATCTATATTATAAAACCTTGTTAAACTTTGTGACATATTTCCGTCCTATGGAGGTCAAGCGCGAACGAACAACCCATAATTTTATTATACCTTATTTATTCAAACTGAAACATAATTATCAAAGTATACTTACGCAGATAGATATGAAAAGTCTTTATTAAAGCTTGTGCCTATTTCCATTCTATGGAGGCTAGGCGCGAACGCAGAACACACTATTTTATTATACCATCCCTATTTAAGTTAAAACATACGTATCAAAGTATTATTATGTACATCTATATCAAAAACACTTGTAAACGTTTTTTTTTTTAATTTTTAAATTTTTTATTTCCATACTTTGTGGACCAGGCGTGTACTCGGACCCCACAATTTTAATGAATCATCATTATGCCAGATGAAACATACCCATTCCTGTGTCAACCATATAGAAGCCTATTCGTGACCAGACACACACAGACGTTCAGCTTTATATATATATATATATATATATATATATATATATATATATATATATATATATATATATATAAATATATATATATATATATAAATATATATATATATATATATATAAAGAGAGAGAGAGAGAGAGAGAGAGAGAGAGAGAGAGAGAGATACTAATTGAAGAAAAAAATAGTCTGAAAGGCGGACATTCTGTCTGAAAAGACTTGTTTTTATATAAACCTCCTGGGTATCGATTTGCCTGGGAGGGTTTGTTACAAGTCATTATTGATATATATCTTTGTTCTTTTGGGACCAAGAAAGCTCTATAGTGATTAATGGAATAATAAGGAATGGGGTGGGGGATGAGAAACGTGGTAGGAAAAAGATAGAAAGAAAACCAAAGAAACAGAAAGAAAAAAGAACATGAAAAAAAAAAAGGAAAATGAAAAAAGAATAAGTAAGAGTTGACAAAAAGTGGAAGCGAAATAGAAGATAAAGAGATAAAAAACAAATAAGTAGAAATAAGGAGATAAAGTATCCGATTGATAAGAAGAAAGAAGGAGAGAAGAAGAAAAAGAGAAGAACAAAAAGCAATAAAGAAAGAAAAAAGAGGAGGAAAAAGAAGATTTGGGAAGAAAATGATTAAAAAAGGAGAAAGATAAAGAATAAGAAAAAAATAAAGTGATGAAAAATAAAAAAAAAGAAGAAGAAAAAGAGAAGAAAGAACTGATGAAGATAAAGAAAGAAGGAGAAGGAAATAGAGGAAAAGAACCCCCCCCCCAAAAAAAAACGAATAAAATAAAATAAAAAAAGAAAACGGTGGCGAAAAGAATGATTATTGAAGAAGGATAAAAGAAATAAGCAACACGAATAAACGTTTATAGAAAGGGGGATAAAACACATTGAAAACATTGCTAAGCCTGCTGCAAAGAAGGTGGGCTCCCTCTACTGTGTTCGTAAATTACTCACATAAGAGAGCATCCTATATCTTTACAAAGCCACAATTCGCCCATGCATGAAGTCTTGTTGCCATATCTGAGCTGAAGCATTTACCACTTGTCTCTCTTAAACAAAAAAAGAGTCTTAAATCTAATCGGTCCTTCAACCTTTATCCCATCGCCACAGTGTTGCATCCCCGTGTCCGTTTTATAAGTACTTTAATGGAATATATTACGATGAACTCATATGCCCCTCCCTAGACGTAAATACCCGACAAGCAGCTAAATTCCACTTCATCACAGAAAAACCTTCTATTTTAATAATTTCGTCCTTGTGAATGCTAGACTTTAAAATTATCTCCCCAAATCCTGCTTCCCTGACTATACTAACCCCCAGAAGTTTAAATGTAATGTGAATAGATATCACGTTAGTCACCTCACCATAATCCCCTCTTAAACACGATCCCAACTAGTAGCCTCTTACGTTCCAAGTAGCAATATGGCTTATTATACATGAAAAACAAAGCAAAAAACAACAAATCTCATCTTACACTGGTCTTTTATAACAGAACTATTAATTTATCTCACGCTTCGTATATTTCGTATTTGATCTAGGGATCTGCATCTTGTATCAATCTGTTTTTAATTATGAAATAAAAGCAGTAATGGAAAATAAGGATATCTAAGACATAGTAATAACACCAAAAAAATACATTGGTGGCAAAGCACTTGCTGTTCAAATCGTCGGGTTTCTGCTTATCCCAGCATTGTTTTCAGTAATTTTTCATTGTTTTTTAGCATTGAATTTAAACAATGTGGATTCAAGAGAAGCTCTGTTAGAGATTGTGCTTCTCTATAAGCTTTTCATCATGCAAGGGGCATCCTTTCATAGAGTGTCCATTGTCTCAAGGAATGTATTAATTTGCTGTTATTAGAATGTTTTTTCTGTTATTGAACTGCTACGCCTTGTTTGGGGGGGAGAAGTGAGTAAAAAAGAGAGAATAGAAAAAGAAACAAAAGGAGATTAAAAGAGATGATCAGAGAAAGAAAAAAAAAGAACGTAATTAAACTGAACGAATTGAAAAACGATAACCGAAATTAAAGAGAAACTAAACGATAAACTACCCCCCCTTCAAAAACAACTCATAAATAAAACCACGAAGAAAACCAAAACATGACGAAAATAAAGAAAAGAATGAAGAATGAATGTAACAGAGTGCGGATGGCGCGCGTGTGAGAAAATCAGCAGCTGTAGGATAGCTGACTAGCGAAAATATTAGCAGCAGCTGTTTTAACGATATGTAAATTAAGCAAGTGTGCGCGAGCTTGCGTGACAAAAAAAAGGCACCTGGTCGAATAAAGGAAACGACCGGACGTGTTGTTACTCATATGCGGCGAGAGAGAAAATGTGCCGCGTAGTCGAAAAAGCGGAAAGGTAGAAAAAGCAAAAAAGACGTTCGTGAAAGGGCGTCTTGACACACATGTTCGACGCGTGAATGATATTTTTTGTTGATACTTTTGGCTATGGTCACAGCGTAGTAGCTGTCTTATGTTTTGGCGGGCAATGCCAAAGGCTCAAACGATTATTATTATTAATTTGATAACTGTTACGTAGAAAAAGTTGGGCACAGAGAATGTTTTCAAGGAAAGGAATGTTTAGCTAGGATGTTTATGTTAAAATCTAATAGAAAAATTTTAAGTTAGATTTAAGTTTATAAACAATAAAATATTACAGATATATAATAAATTAATTGGTTTTAGATGCATAAAAAGTAACCAGCCACCTCTTCCCCCACTATAATAAAATAAATAATAAAATAGATTTAAGAATCTAGTTTTATAAACAATAAACAATGGAATTGACCTGGTAACAAAGAACGAATAGGTTTTGATATATAGACTAGAGATACAAGCAAAAGTGAGAGAGAACGCGGGAGTCATCGATGAGAGCAGGTTGACTTTATCAGTTGTGGAATCATTCGAGTGAATGAACTTAAAATCAATTTAAAGACTAAAAGGAGGAAACGTTATAAATTCCTGAGAGAAATACCTAAATGTGAACATGAGAATAAACGATGGTAACTAAGAGACAGAGGTCCTGTAGTTACTGCTTCACAGTGAAATATTTTCTTGCAGTGTCCGAAATACGAAGGGAGCCACAACCTTAGATTAGTAGTCCATTATCAAACTGCCATTCTGTGCTTATGTGTCATGTTTGTTGAACTTGTCCCGAGTTAATAACTGTTAGCTTGTCCAGGTTACGCGAAATATTTTTGAATATGTATAAACACGTACACACACAACGAACATTTACAACGACTAGACGACAAGAGCATCAGTTTTATATACACGTATATTTTTATACAAAAGAATTCATACACCGCGTTGCATACAATAATAATAAAACATTTTGAGACACAGTAAAGTGCGTTGTCGAAAATTAAAAGAATAAATGCTTTTTCTATTCACCTAAAAATTGCTGAATCATACATTTTATATCCGTCCTTGTTAGTTTGTTCCTGCGACGGAACCAGACAACTTGCGTGCCTTAGAGGTTTGATATGTAGCGATACGCTTAAAATGTAACAGCCACGTGACGAAAAAAGAAAAAAAGTAAAGAAAAGAATGAGAATAGACATTTTTAAGATACGTCTCTGATTCTCTCACCTCTAATCTTGAGCGCGTCGTACAGTGGGGGAAGAAGTGGCTGGTTACTTTTTATGCATCTAAAACCAAGCTCCAATCTTTACATCATCAACGCTCTGATCCCCATCTAGCATCAGTTGAAATGGATGGCTCTCGTCTTGGGGAGGCTTCATATTTTGACAAGCTCCTGGGTTTGACCTTTACTCCAGACCTGAAATGGAACACGTATATCAAGTCTGTTGCTCGGGTCGCGGGGAAAATGGTAGGACCCTTCTACCGCCCCAGAAGATATCTCACTACTGATACAATTCTCTATCTATATAAAAGCCAAGTACGTCCAACGGTGGAGTACTGCTGCCACATCTGGGCTGGAGCTGCTAAAAACAGCCTATCCTGCCTTGACAGAGTACAAAATAGACTTCGTGGCTTAGTGGGGGATGCCTTTTTATCTTTCCTGCAACCTCTCCCCCACAGAAGAGACGTTGCGAGCCTCTCTTTGTTTTATCGTTATTTCCATGGCAAGTGCTCGTCCGAGCTCCATTCTCTGCCCTCCTCGCCAGTCTTTCACGAAAAACACCCGTCTAGCTAAAACCACTGTCAGTAATTTTCCCCACTCTTTATCTGTGCCTAAATCAAAACGTAGATTCTATGAACAAAGCTTCTTTCTTAGAAATGCACGCATGTGGAATTCTCTTCCGTTTGCCTGTTTCCCACCTGACTACAACTTGGATGTCTTCAAGTCCAACATAAACAAATTCCTGATTAATCGCCCCCTTAAGTAAGACACTTTATCAAATCTCCAATACTAACTATTACTACGATATTATCCCATTGATTACTGTACACGCAATAACCCTTATCCCCGTATGACTTCCGGGCCTTGATAAGTGGTGACTTCCATATAATAATAATAATAAAAAAAAAAATTGTACGCATTTAACGATGGAAATTTTATTTCATGCTTTTTACGTTGACGGACGGAATTGTTTTCAGGTGAGAACGAACAGGCACGTCTCATAAACAGGCTATAAAAGAAAGGCGAAGCGCGAAACAACTTACAGAAGTACCCCGGGACACGGTGACCCTAGGATACGTTTTTTTCAGGTTATTATGTGGAATACGATATTTTTACGGCCCCTGGTTACGGTGCCTTCTCCGCCTTACTATATTTTTAATAATGTTATTTGATTATATACATGTGTACGATATACTGTACTATACTTTGATCTTACTTTTTAACGCCGTATGCCGGGGTTATACCATAGCTTGTTAACATTTTCTATTGTATTGATAAAGCAGTGTACTTGGGGGTGATTTGGGCATCGTTTCTGGCGGTGCTTAAAACGTGAGGGAAAAACGTGGCCATACCGTACCGAAACTCACTCGAGGATATCAAATTCAAAAGCTGTCCTCAGTCAATTAAACATCTCCGTCAAGGGAAATGACGGCGTTAGGCTTTTGTAGTTCTGCAAAAAGGTGTCTACATCTTCCTTCATACAGCGCCTGATCACTGGCTACCCATCTGCTACTAACCAGACTTAACATTGCTTAAATTCAACGATCTAAGAAACAGCGTGTCAACGTGATTATGCCGTGTGTATTAGTGAATAATAACCACAATAGAGTCGATAGTATTTGAAGTCAGCTGATCGGATTCCATAAGCTTAAACAGTATCCATTAGGTTGCAATTATATTTATGAGAAAGAAACAAATTAAGATACAAACACTTAAATGAAAATTAATCTAAGAAAAGTGTGAAAAAAAAATCGATGTCGATAACCAAAAGCATGGCCACGACGCAATTATTCAGCACGTACAAAAAAACCTTCGGTAGAAAATCTTTCTCCTTCAAAAACATGTGCAACCCTTAGTGTCTTTTTATTTTTATTTATTTTTTTTGTTTTGCCTGTATAAATGTTTTCTGTCGAAGTCAGCAAAAATTTAATCGACATGTAACGGACACCTTTTAATTGTTTTTTTTTGTCTGCATTTTTGTCTGCGCCTTGATAATTGGTGATGCCTATATAAAAAAAAATGTTTTATGTCGAAGTCAGTAAACATTTAATCGACATGTAACCGCACCTTTTAATTGTATAAACTTTCCTTTAGATTCAACAATAATTGGAACTGCATCCGGATTTTCCGTTCGTACTAGGATCAACGTACGTCACTACGGCAAATTTTTGGTTGTCTATGTATAATGAGCAAATTTATAAAAAAAAGGAACAGAAAAAGAAAAGAAATAAAAATTTAAAAAAAAAAGGAACAGAAAATAAATAAACAAAAAGGAACACTGAAAAATAAAGGAAAGAAAATTATGGAAGAAGAAAAAACGAAAAAAAACCCGAAAAAACAACGAAAAAGATTGCAAAAGACAACGAGTAAACAATGAAAAATAGGAAGAAAAAGAAAGAGAAAAACGAAGGAAATGAAATAAAAGAGAAAAAAAGAAAGGAAAGCAACAAAGAAAAAAGGAAAAGAAAAAGAAAATGAAAAGAAAAGAAAAAAGTCGTAAAAAAGAAAAAGAAAGAGAAAAACGAAGGAAATGAAATAAAAGAGAAAAAAAGAAAGGAAAGCAACAAAGAAAAAAGGAAAAGAAAAAGAAAATGAAAAGAAAAGAAAAAAGTCGTAAAAAAGAAAAAGAAAGAGAAAAACGAAGGAAATGAAATAAAAGAGAAAAAAAGAAAGGAAAGCAACAAAGAAAAAAGGAAAAGAAAAAGAAAATGAAAAGAAAAGAAAAAAGTCGTAAAAAAGAAAAAGAAAGAGAAAAACGAAGGAAATGAAATAAAAGAGAAAAAAGAAAGGAAAGCAACAAAGAAAAAAGGAAAAGAAAAAGAAAACGAAAAGAAAAGAAAAAAGTCGTAAAAAAGAAAAAGAAAGACAGAAAAGCAAACAAGAAAATAAAAGAAGAAAAATAAAATAAAAAAAAACGACAAAACATGGAAGAAGATAAAATAAATAAAAGAAAATAAGAGAAAAAGGATAAAAGAAAAAGAAAAATATAACAGAAAAAGAAAGAAAAGAAAAGAAAGAGAAAGCAAAAACAAAGGAAAAGGAAAATACAATAAAAAGAAAAAAACAACAAAAAGGAAAGATAGAGAAATAGAAAAAAGTAAATATAATAAAAAAATAATGTAAAAGAACAAAAAGGAAAATAAAGAAAAAGAAAGTAAAAAGGAAAGAAAACGAGAAGATAAAGAAAGAGAAAAGAAAACCGAAAAGCAGATAAAAATATAAAAGAATGAAAATTAAAACAAAGAGAAAGAAAAGAAAAAAAAAAGAAAAGAAATAAAAAAGAAAAGGAAAATTTAAGAATTTCCTTCAAAAACTCCCTACGGGAACATTAAACTTGGAGTAGAACAACAAAAACCTTCGTCTCTAATTTTCATAAATTAAAACAGCAATAAAAATGCACAGACGCCAACCATAGTCGAGGTATTAAATAATTCTAAGACTCTTTTATGGAAGCTTAAATCCACATAATCCGCATAAATATTTATTAAGCCCCAAACTAAGATCTATTTTAACACAATTTTCATTCTGACGATATGTTTTTGATTATTTCGCCTTCAACATGAAGCCTTTGATAATTTTTAAAAACGTTTTGGTATCAGGGTTTTCTGCACTTATTAAAAGATTAAAAAAATACCAAATTTGTGTGATTAAAAAAAAAAATTGTAAGTTGTTAGGTGCCACCCGTGGGTAAGGTGGTGGTAAGGTGGTGGTGGTAAGGTGGTGGTGGTGGTGATGGTTGTGGTGGTGGTGGTGGTGGTGGTGGTGGTGATGATAATAATAATAATAATAATAATAATAATGAAATATTTAGAAAATCCTTGAATGTGGAAACTAACACACAGGAGCAACAAGTGCGGGTCAGACAAACTGCTGCAAAGGCAAAACATGAAACACTACATGGAACCAAGAATACTAAAACTGCATATCTGTAAGTTCTGTAACCCAACCCCTATTGCCACATCACTGCCCCCTCCAAAGAGCGAGATCAAATAACCAAGTAGAGCCAAGGAGGAAGGAAAGACCGATGAACTGACCAGATCTCAACCGAATAAGTGCGAAGAGAACTGGGACCTTGGGGAGGCTTAATGCCACTCAAATCCCAGCAAAGACCAATAGCTGCTTCCAACGAGAACTCAATGGCAAGCAGCTGTTGCGATAATGCAAAATTACTTGCAAATGTTATCGAAAGAGGTGGAGAGTACTAGAAACCTAGGGAGACTTGTTGTCACTCAGCTTCCAGGGAACAGCACAGGCTGTTTTCAGGGAAAGATCTCTGAAGACCTGTGTGAAAGCTTCTTGTGAGCCAATAATAATAATAATAATAATAATAATAATGATGATGATGATGATGACGACGACGACGATAATAATAATGATAATAATAATAATAATAATAATAGACTCGTGATGGAATGCTATTATAGAAGCCACTGGAAACGAATGAAAGAGCTATGGGACTTGTCCAGTGACTACCACACGATAGAGCAAAGAATTGCGGACCAAGCAAGACTGATCCTCAAGAGAGGCTGGCTCTCCAAACTGGAACTAACGGAAATACAGCGAAAAATAAATGAGGAAATTGAGCATGAAGCATCTACCACTGGAACCGCACGAGTAGAAACCCCCAGAAGTGGAAACCTCACAAGTAGAAACACCACAGATTGAGGACCTGCGAAGATCGGACTCTACAAACGTGGTAATTGAGGACAATGAAACAGAGCTAACAGAGGATGAAACAGATGAAATAGAAAAAAATAATACAGTTCATGAACAAGGAAAAAACAAAGCTTCCATTGTTAAGGAACCAAGAGCAGAAGAAATTAAAACAGAAACAAGCTCCTCTCACACATCCCAACAGATACAATCACAGACTAAAGCAACTTAATTTACGCAGGCGCCAAGATGGTAAGTATGAAGTTCAAATCAGAAAAAAACAGCCGGGGAAAGATGAACCGACAAAACCTGGATGGGAAATGAGGCAAGAAACCCAAATTAACGCACGCACGCACGCACGCACGCACGCACAAAAAGCTAAAACGATAAACAGGAAGAAAGAGACGTGGAAAAGATAGAAAATTGGAAATATGACTAGCAAGGAGAAGCTAAACAAGAAACATGGAAAATTGAACAAAAAATAGAAGCAAAAGAAGGGAAATTGAGACGATATAGATACAAATCTGAAGAGTGCAAGCAAAACAAGACATTTCAAAATAATGAAAGATAATTCTACCAAAATGTGAACGGAGGAAAAACAAAAACAGAACGAATAAACCCGACAGAAAAAAAAAAAAAACTCTACTAGAGTAAGATAAGGGAAGAACGACAGAATCACAATAGAAATGCCGAATGACTGAACGACAACAAATCGAAGGAACAGCAAGGAAACCCGAAAGAAAACCATAGGAAAAATGGCAAACTGGATAGCACCAGGGCACGACGGGATACATGAATACATGCATACTGGTTCAAAGAATTCACAACATTACACGAAAGGCTAGCTCAAAACCTGAGTAGATGCATACAAGAAACAAACGTGTCAGATTGGATCACAAAAGGTAGAACCACACTGATACAGAAGGACACAGAGAAAAGAAACACTCCAGCAACTATAGGTCTATCTGTGATCTGGGGACATTTACAGTGAAGAGGGGGGGATTTTGCTTGTGGTCGGATTGATCGGGAGCATTTACGTTGAAGAGCAGAAAATTCACCAG
>NC_136518.1:77478504-77483504 GCF_053919585.1 Euprymna scolopes | reverse complement strand
TGGAGCAAAGGATGTTGTGGAGGAGATAAGAAGCAACAGGCTGCTCACAAAGGAGACCAAGGAAGAGGACGTCAATTTCTACTTGGACCAACAGACCACTCGCCTGGCACACATGTCAGGTCATGATAAGGTGTTTGAGAAGAAGTCTAGAGAGAAAAGCTTCCGAGAAGAAAGAGAAGAGAGAATGTTATCATCAGTGACTGCTGCAGCAGCAGAAGTTGGGAAAATTTCAAGTGATGAAGACCCAGAGAACAGTCAAGGCTCTGGTACTAGTGAGGGTTCAGAATACACTGAGACAACACCAAGCTGTTCATCAAAACCAAGTACGATAACCTTACACTTTCCACACTCAGTTATGACCAGTGAAGAAATTTGTAGCACTGCAGATCGGTTGTCACTCTCTGACAACCAGACTACAACCATGGTGTCTGCAGTCTTGAAGACAGGATGCGCAAATCTTAATGACTTTGTTATATCAGCCTCTACTACAAGACGAAATAGGATAAACACTCGTCATAACTTGTGCCAAAGTTACATGAATAACTTCAAGGAAAGTCCGCCAGATTACTGCACACTACACTGGGATGGAACACTTCTACGGGATGTTCTTGGTGAAAGATACCCAGTGGAAAGTCTTGCAGTGCTCGTCTCTGGTACTCCACAGTATGAAGAAGGGAAGGTGTTTGGTGTGCTCTTCATAGAAAGTTCCACAGGTATCCAACAGTGTAATGCTACATTGGAACTGATAGAAGCATGGGGTCTCATAGACAACATTGTAGGCTTGGTATTTGATACCACAGCAAGCAACAGTGGCATCAACAAGGGTGCAGCGAAGCTTATTGAAGAAAAAACTAGGCCAAAAGGTATTCTACTTCGCTTGTCGCCATCACATATCAGAGGTAATAATTGGAAGTGTATGGGAGGCTGTGTTCAGCAAGGTCAAGAGTCCTGACAACCCAATGTTCAGCAATGTGAAAGAGAAGTGGGACAAGTTGGTTAAGGACTGCCCAAGAGTTCTGGGTCTAGTTGAACAAGACTTGAAACAGAAGAAGACAAGCACAATTGTAGTCTTAAGCAATTTCCTTGAGGAAGCAAGTCCGAGGGCAGATTACAGAGAGGTGGCAGAGCTGTGCCTGATCCTGCTTGGTGAGGAACCTCCTCGAGGTATCCACTGGGCCAAGCCAGGTGCCATTCACCAAGCCCGCTGAATGGCCAGGAACATTTACTGTATGAAGATGCTCATGTTTTCCAAGGAACTAAAATACAACACGGACACTATCTTCAAGCTGGAGAGGATGAACAAGTTCCTGGCCTTATTCTACACCAGCCACTGGGTGACCACCACATCTGCAGCTGATGCACCTATCCATGACCTCCAGCTTATGAAGAACATGCTGCAATACAAGCAGTATGACTATGAACTGGCAACCTCTGTTCTCAAGAAAATGAACAACCACCGCTGGTATCTGACCCAGGAACTAGTGCCATTCACCTTGTTCAGTTCACATGCCAGCATGACCAAGTCTGCAAAGGAGAAGCTAGCAGTCAAGCTGTCAGAAACAGAGAAACCTGAGAGTTAAAGGAAAGGCAAGCCAGTGTTTCATGTCATCAATGCAGCTACAGTTCTCACATACCTGGTAGGGCCAGAGTCTCATTTTCTGTTTGATGTTCAACGAGTGAAATGTGACTGGCTAACTACTCCTGCTGACACATGGGAAGACAATGACAGCTACAGGAATGCACATAAGTTTGTGAGGTCAGTGAAAGTGACCAATGATGTGGCTGAAAGAGGTGTAAAACTAATGAGTGATTTTGCAACTCAGATCACAAGTGACCCAGAGCAAAGAAACTGCTTACTACAAGTTGTGGAGTACCACAGGAAAAAATGTGACAGTTTCAAAAAAGCCACATTGAACAAGTGATAATAAATGTATTAGTAACATCCTATCTGACAGTTTCTTATGCAATATATGTGTCAGTGCAGTGCTATCATACTACCAAACTGATTTTTTGTAGTGTCCCAGCTGTTTGTGCATTAAAATTAGTTAAAATTTACACAGGCGTTCATGTGTTTTATTGTGCTTACTACCATATGCAAGAAAATTTTATCAGCTTTCATTTGGTACCACTTTCAATGCTATAGCATCAACCTCTGGAAAGCTACAATGAAAATAAGGACATAATATCCCATATTTTGCAGCGTTTTTGAAAAACGTCAACAATAAAATTACATGGCTCTTGAGGCAGGTATAGCCAAGGTCCAAGATCACAATAACTGGTATATTTAGCTAATTTAGACCTTGGAAAATTGGAATAATAGCAGTTTCCATATGTTTGAAGAAAAAAGGTCAATTTTGAAGCGGTCTAATATATATATATATATATATATATATATATATATATATATATATATATATTCAGTTATATGTCATTCAGTTATTTTTTTCGTTCCCAAATGGCAATATATATATATATATATATATATATATATATATATATATATATATATATATATATATATATATATATATATATATATGTGTGTGTGTGTGTGTGTATGTGTATATATATTGGCATTTGGGAACGAAAAAATAACTGAATGACAAAATGTCTCACTACATAAAAACACGACAATTATAACGCTGATGCGAATACCATAATTCAATGATATATATATAGATATATATATATATATATATAAATATATATATATATATATATATATATATATATATATATATCTGAATTGTGGTATTCACATCAGTGTTATAATTGTTGTGTTTTTATGTAGTGAGAGATTTTGTCATTCAGTAATTTTTTTCGTTCCCAAATGAAATGAGAATGATGCTTGTTAAAATAAACTTGTGTATTTACAGCATTCGAACGTGGTTCACATTACGATACGTACAATAAGGAAGGCTCGCGTGTAAGATTACTATTTTTTTTTTTACAAAGGAAATAACAAACACAAAAGTTATTCAGTGCAAAGCGTGCAGAAAGCAAAATAATGAATCATAAAATTTAGAAAAAAATACCAATGTTCGCCTTCGAAGCCATTGCGTTTGTCAAGCCTTTAAAAAGGTCCTGTTTGTCCGTTTGTCGTCACTCTTGAAGTAACATTGGTGTCACAAAACACGTAGACTTGATGGACGCATCTTAAGAAGTTGTACGTTTTCATTCGTTTCTCTTTCTGTCATTTCCTTTTGTGAAGTTAAATATATAGAAATGGAAATTTATGGTATATGTCGCACTGACATTCATAGGAAAAATCTAATTTCTAAAAAGTAAAAACCAAAAACGAAAGAACAGCAGAACAAAAACTAAACAATTTCATATAAACTCATTCATGGATGTGTGAGCGACTGCTAAAAGTTAATTATATATCTATTAAAAAAACGAGCCATCATTTAACTGTTCGTTTTTCTTTCTTTGTTCTTATTGGACTGTTAGTTTCATTTCTATTTATGAATACTTTCTACATTGTAGAATCGTAGTATTTGAACTGAAAAAGTTCTAACACACATGCACACACGCATACACACAGACACACACGGACACACACACACACACACATATATAGTCACCACATACAGTACTGTTTCGCTTTTTATACCTACAGACACTAGTGTTCCATGCTTACGCAATCATCAGTGTAGAACGACAATTCCTACCATTCGAGTCTCAACCATAAGGCCACCATTGACTCCATTTGCTAAACCTCTACTTCCGGACCACCAAACAATTGATACAAGAACGAATAAGTAATAAACGTTCAATTCGGACGGACACACACACACACACACACACACACACACACACACACACACACACACACACACACACACACACACACACACACACACACAGAGGCACACACGCACACACGCATATTTTTTTCATATGTAACCACGTGACTTTTAAACTCCAATGTTTGTATAGCTGCTTTTTCGGTCTTTATTTGAACATTTGCATCTTTAAATGAAAGAACATTCTTACTTTTCTGTTGCCTGACGTGGCCGTTTAGTTACTAATTGATCGAGGCATTGTCATGATAGTGTAAGACCATTTAAATAATGTTATATATATATATATATATATATATATATATATATATATATATATATATATATATATATATATATATATATAAGGCACATTGACGCTGTGTGTTCCTGTGTATGTTTGTGTGTGCAAGTTCGTTCCATATGGAATCCGAAACGGCTAAGCGGATTTGTTTTTAAATTTCGCATAAACATACTTCATGTATCTTGAAGTGTTAATAGATAGGTATCGAAAATCGATAATCGAAAAAATCCGATTAAAGAAAGAACAGTCTGATTTTGATCAAAATTAACAACCTTATACAGCCTAACATCACACGTGCATTTGAGAAGTCTTATCTCAAACATGTGAACATCAAAAGCTAGTGTGTTAATTGATATAGTTGTACTTTAAAAATTGAACACCATTCATGTTTCTTCCCCAGAACCGCTAGACTCTGGAATTCCATTCCAGGTTCCTGCTTCCCTAACTGTACTGACATGCAGAAGTTCAAGTGTAACGTGAACCGACATCTTGCTGCCCAAATCCCAACATAGTGCCCCAGTAGTTGCTGCCCCTGATAGTAGCCCCCTACACCAAAGTGGCAATGTGCCTTGTTTGGGGTGAAAATGTAAAAAAGAAAAAAAAAAATGTCGATGACTCTGGATAATTTGACGATTATGTTTGCTGTGCGTAATGAATGATGATAGGCTTTAAAAAGCCTTAAAAATTGTGGATGTATCCGACATATCGGCGAGAGGGCCTATGTAAAGGTCAATGTGACTTTTGTTACTTCGGTTTTCATGCATCTAGAGAACTGTATATAAAAATAGCATTAAAGTGCAGAAAAATTGTACGCATAGTAATATATCTGAACCTTTTTTGAGATGCGGATTAAACACACACACACACACACACACACACACACACACACACACACACACACACACACACACACA
>NC_136518.1:77471004-77476004 GCF_053919585.1 Euprymna scolopes | reverse complement strand
TCCATACATGCACACACCCAAAAATATCGATATGCATGCATTATTACGAGGTTCACTCAAAAACCATCTATTACTCGTTTGGTCACAAATATACCTTCATACAGGTACTTGTTTCGGTTAGTAATACCATAACTGCTCGATGAAGTAGAATATTAAGCGACTTACGTAACCCATACCGGTATGATCATAGTTGCGACCTCACTTATCCTCTTTGTGGGGGGAGGGGTTATTTGATGGGGGTTAGTTGTACTCATAATTGTTCTAGTCTACTAATTTAGAGTTCTTTAAGTGCGTGTATTCTGAAATGTTTGAAGGATATAGTAGTTTCTTTTTTAATATTTAATAATTTTTCTCTGTCTTTAAACCTAGTTATCTCAAGTTTTTCTGATAAGCATAATGGACATGGTGAGTTCAATGAGTGGCAAGTATTGGCCCTCCTAATAATCTTCCTTTCTATACTAGGTGTTTTATTTTCTCTAACTAATTTCCAGTAATATAACGATAAGGAAGTGTCCTTTTCATATGTTTGATTACTCATCGAGCGTCTATGTCCATAGAATCTATTTTTGAAAGTCATTTGGGTACTCCCTATGTAGAATCTTTCGTCCCTTGGGTTCTCCACCGGGAATATCCTAGCTTGGTATACCACTGATGAGGCCAGACATTCATTTTTTATTGGGCATTCCTCAGGCTTTTTACAGTTACATTTATTCACCGCAGTGTTTGCACTATTATTTTCATCTTCTCTATTAGTCGTCTTTAAAATTCTTCCATTATGCTTTTTTATAATCCTTTCTAAGTTATCACTACAGCTATAACTTAATTTTAATGTATTTTTATTAAATATTTTATGTAATATATTATTTGGTGGGAAATGCTTGTTAATAAGCTGTAAAAATTTTGTACCAAGTTTTGTTTTCAACATAATATTAAAGGGGGGTGTGAACCAAATAATTTTCCTACCACGATTTCTAGATCCATTTGTGCTAGTGTTAGTTACTGTATATTTTATCTCTATGTCCTTATACCCACTATTTTTAAGTGCTGTATTATAAATAGCTTTGCAATCATTGAAAGTTACTTCATTAGATGAATTGTTACTTATTCTACTTTCAATAGATAACGGTATATGCTTAATAATGGATGGTGGATGGTTAGACTGCGGGTGTATATAAATAGGGTTAGCATTATCCTTCATATATGGTTTATAAGTATTCGAATCCAGATCTAAAGTAACGTCAAGGAAATTAACCTGTTTTAAGTTAGCATTAACTTCTACTTTTAGGCCAACATCTTTCATGTCCCTATGGATTGCTCTCCTAATCTGATCACATTTAACACTTGTAGACTTCTTCACTATTATGAGCCCATCATCACGATATAGGCCCATGTCCCTTCTATCAATAATATTATCTTTTGTTAAATTATAAATGATATAAAGTCCAACTTTACTAACCGAAACAAGTACCTGTATGAAGGTATATTTGTGACCAAACGAGTAATAGATGGTTTTTGAGTGAACCTCGTAATAATGCATGCATATCGATATTTTTGGGTGTGTGCATGTATGGATATAGGAACTTTGTATACCCGGGTAGGAAAAGCAATTTATATAAAAAAAAAAGAATGAAGAAATATATAGATGAAAGAAAGTAAGGAATGAAGGGTGAATGAAAGAAAAAGGAAATTAGGGTGAATAAACAAAGATGAAGGTAAGTACTACAATATATAAGCTTATATACTCGGTTTGTATAACCTAAATACTCTGATTTCTGTCATGTGTCATTATATATTATTATTGTATCATGATACATCTTATGTATATCTGCCTTACCATCGAAAGAGTGTTTGCTTAATATGAGGATAGGCCTATGAACTTCATGCTGAATTCAATATAAACTTTTACGTAGTGTAAATTTTTACGAAAAAACTTATAACTTAGGAAAATGTAACAAGCGGGTGGGGCTATGAAATATAACTATGCGTGTAGAGTTTGATTGAAAAAGGGAATTTATATGGTAAATGTATTCATGTCTGTCTCTACTTTAGATGTATCATTTGGTGGCAAGGTACAGATATATATGTATATGTCTATATTTGTGTGAGTATGTATGTATAAGTGTATTTTAGGTATGCAGGTATGTTTGTATATTTTTTTATATATATGTGTATCTATATATCTATGTGTATGTTTGGATATGGATGTATTTCTGTGTGTATTGTATGTAGATGTATGTATATGCATATATATTTTCTGAACTATTAGAATAGGCTGCCTCGTATATGATTGTTGTAACAATATAGACTGCAAGAATGTATGAATGTCCGAATGTTGTTTATATATATGTTATATGTGTATGTATATGTGTGTATGTATATATGTATATATGTATATATGTGTGTATATATATGTATGTATGTGTGTTTGTGTGTGTGTGTGTTTATATATGTATATGTATATATGTATGTATGTATGTATATATATATATATATGTACACCCGTCTGGAGTGTGATAGCATACTATTGAATGTACGAAGGGGTTACCACGCTACAGAAGTAAAGAAAAACGCTATTATTCGTCTCTGTATGTCTGTAATGTGTGTGTGTATATATGCGCGGGTCTGGCAAAATCTAGACATTTATAAGTATATTGATATATGTATATAGGTACATGTGGTATTTAGATAACTTTCGTGTTTTATATTTATTCATAGTTTGTTTGTTTATTTGTTTTAATTTTATTTTATTTTTATTTTTACTTCATTTTATTTATTTTTGTCTTATTTTATTTACCTTAATGTAATTTTAGCTCTATTCCTACGTAGTTTCAGAGTTATTGTCTAGTTTCAGTATGTGTGTTGTGAAAAAAAAAAAGCGTACAGCATGGACTCGCTTTTGGATATACGTATTAATGTGTGTGTGTGTGTGTGTGTGTGTGTGGCGGTCTCTGTGTATGTGTGTGTTGTATGTGTGTTGCATGTGTGTGTGGGTGGATGTAGATTAAAAGGCGCCGGTCAGTACTTAGCTGACCATCGCTAAGGTTCTTAACTTACAGACTTCAAGACAAGAAAACTAAATTCTCAAGTACCTTATGCCATAAAACCAAAAGTTAGCTTGGAAAGGGAAAGAAAAAGATGTTTATTATCTTCAAAAGACTTCACTCATCCTTTTACCGTATTTTATGACTCCCACCCAGGTTGCATGCTAACTTGATAAACGAAATAGGAAAATGTATTTGGTGGAAATATCACTTTCGACGGTAATTCTTGGCCTGAAGACGTAATCCCCCAACGTAGGTGATTACAGAAACATGTATGCACATATGTAGCCATTAATGTTTGTATAAATAAAATTAATATACCTGCTCTGTTCACTCATTGAGCACTATTTTGGTAGACACATGTTGTTTCATTGGATGTATTTCTAGGAAACTAAACTCTACTGGTTATATATATATATATATATATATATATATATATGTATATATATATATATATATATGTATATATAAGAAAATGAAGATATAATATAAAGCTGAACGTCTGTGTGTGTGTCTGGTCACGAATAGACTCCTATATGGTTGACTATTATAGAAAACTGATTACATATAATGATAGAAGATGGATCGAGACACAGGAATGGGTATGTTTGATCTGACATAATGATGATTAATTAAAATTGTGGGGTCTGCGTACGCGCCTGGTCCACAGAGTATGGAAACAAAAAATTTAAAAATTAAAAAAAAAAAACGTTTACAAGTGTTTTTGATATAGATGTACATAATAATACTTTGATAAGTATGTTTTAACTTAAATAGGGATGGTATAATAAAATTGTGGGGTCTGCGTTCGCGCCTGGCCTCCATAGAATGGAAATAGGCACAAACTTTAATAAAGACTTTTCATATCTATCTGCGTAAGTATACTTTGATAATTATGTTTCAGTTTGAAGAAATATGGTATAATAAAATTATGGAGTGTTCGTTCGCGCCTGACCTCCATAGAATGTAAATATGTCACAAAGTTTAACAAGTTTTTTTTTTAATATAGATCCACAGAATATTGTGATAAGTCTTTCAGTGTAAACAGGTATGGTATAATAAATTATGGGGTTTATCTATTTCATTTTTACTTTCATCATATTTTGCTTTGGTTTTGATACCCCCAAATTCGAAACTTTCTCTTTACAACCCTTCCTTTTCATAATCTATCATACTTTCTGTAGGCTGTTTTTGAACCCAATCAACGACGGGTACTTTTGCTAGTATATATATATATATATATATATATATATATATATATATATATATATATATATATATATATATATATATAAGAATAATACATTTAATTTATATCATTAAAGATTTACATGTATTTACGTACTAAATTGAGATTTTACTGGGACGAACATCAAACATGATTAGCCATCATTTTTCAGCTTCCTTCACCGACAGTCAACCGATTTCCTATTCGAGACCATAATCTCAAAAAAAAAAAAAAATAAATAAAAATAACCAAAAAACAAAAACAACAACAAAAATAATAAACGTTTAACCCTGCTTGTTGTTGTTGTTGTTGTTGTTGTTGTTCTTCTTCTTCTTCTTCTTCTTCTTCTTCTTCTTCTTCTTCTTCTTCTTTACTTTTTTTGTAGTCGCCGACGTTGCAGCAGTCTACTTGTAGAGGATTTACACTACTTTTATCTTTAGTAACATGAATTCAAACACAAAATACTTATTAAATCTATCTATCTATAAAAAGTGAACGTGTTTGTGCGTGTATCTGTGTGTGTGTGCCTGTCTGTGTGTCTGTGTACATTTCCCTACGCAATAACTCTGTCAATTTTCAGTCTACATACTCGAAATTTGATATACAGCGTACTGAAATTTGGGAAAATCTTTGTAATCCGTTCTCGGCCAGAAATTTGGCTGTTAAGGGGTCAAAGTTCAACGATTTGAGCTTTGAAAACTCTACCAAACTCCTCCGACAATTTTCGGTCT
>NC_136518.1:77451004-77466004 GCF_053919585.1 Euprymna scolopes | reverse complement strand
CAAGATTGTTATTCGTGCTTACAAAGCTCCTGCTGGAGAACACGTGCGAAGACCCAATGGTCCAACTATAGATGAAGTGGCAATTGTTATAGTTGGAGATCAATTTCAACCGAGGGATATTGTCCTTCATAGGATAAATGATCAATTGACAAACATTGCAGAAACTCATCGATGCTATGATGCTCTGCAATATCCAATCATTTTCTGGGATGGTTCTGATGGGTATCATTTCAATGTTAGCATGATAAATCCAGTTACTGGTGAGGAAACAAATAAAAAATGCAGCGCAATGAACTATTATTCATACCGATGAATGATTCGGGAAAATGAAACCAATCACATTCTGAAATGCGGCCAATTGTTCCACTAATACATCATAGACATGTACACAAAAATTGAATCTGAACGTTTGCTATTCATACGTTTGAATCAGTCCAAACTTCGCTCTGAAGAATATGTTAACCTGCAAGATGCAGTTCAAATTGATGGTAATACTACAAACGTTGGAAGACTAACAATTTTGCCGTCTTCATATATAGGTAGTCCACATCATATGCATGAGTACACTCTGGATGCTTTTTTCATATGTTCGTCAGTATGGCCGTCCTGACCTGTTCATGACATTCACATGCAACCCTGCCTGGGATGATATACAGCAACTATTACTTCCTGGACAATCATCAGTGGATAGGCATGATATTAAAGCACGTGTTTTCAGACAAAAGCTGAAATCGCTAATAGATTTCATTGTTAAGCATAAAGTCTTTGGGTCTGTGTGCTGCTGGATGTATTCAGTGGAGTGGCAAAAGAGAAGATTACCACACTCACACATACTAATCTGGCTCTATAACAAAATCAGTCCAGATCAAATCGATAATGTAATATGTGTTGAAGTACCTGATGCTGACATTGATAAAGACTTGCATGAAGTTGTGACAAAACATATGGTTTACAAATAAATGAAAACATTCATACATGTTAACATATGGAAAAATAACTGGAGCTTCCTTTCTTACTTTCGGATTTTGTAATCACAACAATATTTTCTTTTAAAGTTGATAAGTTCCTTTTCTTCTGATGAGTAATGAGCGGAATAAATTAAAAAATTGGCATGATAATTACGTAAATTATTCTTCGCTACGAAACAACAGGTGCTGTCAAGACTAGTGCATGTCAATGTACTTAAAGAAATAAATAACAAAATGTGGAATACAGAATCTTTTCATATATATATATATATATATATATATATATATATATATATATATATATATATATATATATATTTTATGTCAGCCACAGGATATTTATTGTTGAGCGCGTTAATGTTGAAATAAAATGTCGCTCACCTAAGCTCGCATGCGTAGATCATGATTTTAAAATCATTGGATCGCTATGGCCGGATGTTACGACATTTAAAAAGAATAAATATTAAAATTTCAATGATATTTCCCGCGGTTGAGATTGGCCGAGAAGTTTGTTCCTTGCTAACGAATTCGAATCTCCCGACAGATAGTAATCGTGTCACCCTGCACTGATGATTCCCAAAAGGATGAAACGCTAGAGTGTCTAGGTATTAAATATTATTATTGCAATACTTATATATATATATATATATATTACAATAAAAAAATTATATATGTGTGTATGTGTGCGTGTGTATATGTATATATATGTATGTATATACATATCTATATGTATATATATATATATACACACACATATATATAATGAATTATCTCCCTCTGTCTCCTTCTCTCTCCACACACACACACACACACACACACACACACACACACACACACATATATATATATATATATATATATATATATATATATATATATATAACGAACTCACCCATAGTGTTTAACATATGGGGTTCTGACGATAAAATTCCCCACTGTTTGTTGCTTTAATAGTGATATTTCAATCCCTTCGGAGATTTTCATCGTAAACCACAATACCTGCAGGTGTAGGTAATTTAAGTTTTTGATGAGTAGTTTTATGATGCCGTCTTTCGATTTTGTCTTACATGGTACATATATATATATATATATATATATATATATATATGGATCTATATGGATCAAGTAAAGAATAGATACCCTGTAGCAAAAGACGAGGATTGGCACACATTCTAAGTGACACCGGTATTTCGACCTTGACCATGGAGTTTATTGTTTGTAAACACGTCAAATAGCAGACATGGTCGAATGTTCGCGAGCAATGTTTTTTTTAAAATATATTTACAGAAAATTTTAATAGAACTAATAATAATAATAATAATAATAATAATAATAATAATAATAATAATAAAGGCAAATAAATAAAAAATAAATAAATAAAAAGAATGAGCTATATTAATAAAAAAACCCATTAAAAACCGATGTTATAACTGAGAATTTCGGACGCTGATCCCTCCTCTCTATAAAAAGTACATATTTTTAAAAACGTTTAACTAAAATTATTCAAACAAACTTTCTAATGGCAGAAACAAATATAAAATAACTGACTTGTTCGGACTTTTGCGGTTTTATGCGACAAAGATTGATTTTATGTACAGTGTGTGTGTGTAGGTGTGTGTGTGTGCGCGCGCGCGTTTTTTTATACGATTCAATATTTATTTAAAGTTCGACGTATGTCGCTGGTCAGTGAAGGATAAATCCTTCTAGACCGAAGCAATTTTTATGCATAATAAAATCACAAGTATAAGCCACAAGTATAAACAATCGAGATTTAAAAATATATTATTTTATTCACGTCTTTTTATAACTTTTATTTTTATTTTATTTTTATAACTTTTATTTTTATAATTTTGTTTTTATAATTTTGTTTTTATAATTTTGTTTTTATAAGTTTATTTTTATAAGTTTATTTTTATTTTTATAATTTTGTTTTTATAAGTTTATTTTTATACGTTTATTTTTATACGTTTATTTTTATAAGTTTATTTTTATAATTTATTTTTATAAGTTTATTTTTATAATTTTTTTATTTTCATAATTTTATATTTTATTTTTATAATTTTATGTTTATAATTTATTTATATAATTTTATTTGTATAATTTTATTTTTATTTTTATAATTTTTTATTTGTATAATTTCATTTTTATAATTTTATTTTTATAATTTTAGTTTTATTTTGATAATTTTTTTTATAATTTTATTTTTATAATTTTATTTTTATAGCTTTAATTTTATTTTTATAATTTCATTTTTTATTTTTATGAAGATGAAATGTAGTATCACAGGACACAAATTTTTTAAAAATTATTTTTATTAAAAAACAAAACAAAAAAAACTTGCTATTTGCTTACTTCTCCACAAGGACAAATTAAATACAAGTAAACTTTTAATGTAACAAAACAATGTTTAAACAACATATCTTTAAATAAATGGATATTGTGCAGAAATTCTTATGTATAACATCGGTTTTGTAATTAATTCTTTTTATTTATTTATTTATTTATTCATTCATTCATTATTATTATTATTATTTGTTTTTTAAAAATTTTTTGTAAATATATTATAAAACGCATTCAGAAAGACAATCATATATTTAAATATATTTTGTTTAAATACGTTCGTCTTGTTACTCACATTAAAAAGTTTTGTGTAAATAGAAAAAAAGTTTTTAATCCTTAAAAGTTTTGTAAATATTTAATATTAAATCACTGTTTTTTTTTTAATATATATTTTTTTCTTTTAAATCTTAAAAAGTTTTGTAAATATATTTAAAAAAATCTTGCTCGCAAAAATTCAACCACTTCTGCTATTTGACGTGCTTACAAGCGTCATGTGGTTGTATCAATGTCAAGGTCGAATAACTGGTGTCACTAAAAATGTACGCCAATTATTATCTTCTGCTACAGGATATCTATTCTTTACTTGGTCCATATATATATATATATATATATATATATATATATATATATATGTATGTATATATATAAATGAGTGGAAATGGTAATTAATAAAAACTGAAGAAAGTGCTCAATACTGTTGTAGAGCAAATAGGCGTTTTACTTTTATTACCGTATCTTTCTGTTAAGTTACATTATTGTTTCAGCTACCCGGCCGTTTTTTTTTTGTAGCTTCCTCAGACTTTTATAGAAATTTCTCTAAAAGTCTGAGGAAGCTGCAGACGGCAAAAAAAAAAAAAAAGGCCGGGTAGTTGAAACAATAATGTAACTTAACAGAAAGATGCGGTAATAAAAAGTCAAACGTATATATATATATATATATATATATATATATATATATATATATATATATATATATATATATATATATATATATACATACGCAGAGCGACCCCCAAAAAATCGGGCCCCAACTCTACTTAGGCCCCGTTTCGTAGAGTTTTGTCCGAATGAGATGAAACTTTGGTCATAACTAGATTATTATATTCAAAATATCACATCAAAACACTAGGTTCTTTGGCCTTTTTTTCTCCGTTCTACAGAATATGTTCTAGATGGCCCCCATTTAGCTTTTGTTTTTTTTTGGGGTCACCCTATATATCTTATTAAAAACCCGTCATGTGCAGCGAACTTTAGCACGAAATCATTTTCAATTCATAGTTGTGCTCACTCCATATCCCATCTTAGATTTTGGAGACTATTCACGTTCGATTGAGAAGGCCTTCTCTCTGCAAACAGCAGGAATGTCTCTTAGTTTTGAGAGTGATTAACTTGTAGGACTTTCGAAAATATTATCATAACGTTGCTTTATTTTAAGCGCTTCCCTGTTTTTTTACCACCCATAAACGTAATTGTATTTAAATAGTATGCATATTTTTTTGTCTTGTTTTTTATTTTTTAATCGCAAATCCCTCGATTTAGCTTTGAAAAAAGGGAAGGGAAAACCAGTCAGCTGACCCACCCCTTTATTTTTCTTTCAATGTCCTTCCCCATTAAAAAAATTTTTTTTGAAACCTGTTTTATGTGCTTAACTTTTAATCATAAATAATAAGTCTTCCCTTCATGATTGCAATATTCGAATTTTGTACCCACCAAAAAGCAATCACACACACACATGTACCTAATTTTTTATATCATGTATATACATATATAATAAGGTAATACAATTTATTGTTTGAATATTTTATGTATTTATTTTAATGGCAATTTCTTTATCGCCATATATATATATAATATATATATATATATATATATATATATATATTACAACTACAAAAGTACATTCAATAACAACAACAAGAAAAAAAAAGCCGAAAAAATAGCTCTATTACTGGGAGCTCCAAGAAAGGGGGAACTCGCCGGTATTCAAGTGGTAAACAGTACGACATGCTAGTATATGTAGGAATTTAGACGACCGGTGTAGATTAGGTTTGAATGAAAAATTTGCAATCCTAAACTTTAAAATTCTCTATACATTGAATAAACTTTACTTTAGTATAACGATACATAATATATATATATATATATATATATATATATATATAATTATGTCATAATAATAGTATGTGTGCATGCGTATGTGTGTGTGCGTATGTATTTGTAAACCCAATTGTGAATTTAAATCGACACTCTTCTTTTAAAAATTTATAACTACGTAGTCAACAAATTTGCTTGGTAAACCAAACATTGATTTCTCTATGCAATGCTGACTATTTTTGCTAAAAAAAAAAAAAAAAAAAAATGTAGATGACCATGTTGGCGCCGGAGACTAAGCATCTCGTGGAATCTCACAAGCCAATTGTCCAGACAAAAGCCAAAACCTCCGAACGATATTGATTGAGTAGGCGATTCGCTCATGACGCGTAATTGGTTTTGTCGGAATGAAAGCGTGCCTCAACAGATTTCGCAGTCTTTTAACCGTCGGAAAAGTTCTCGGCAAACACAGGCTCGACAGCTTTAATTTGCGTTGCGTTAAATTCGCCGTTTCCGTTGTCTTTTCGCTCTTTTCTCTTTACATGTGATTTACAATGAGATTTCGAAGCGGCCACGGCGTTACGTTTACTTCAACCGGACAGATTCATTTCATTTTTATCAAACAGATTTTGGGAAGAAGAATTTTCTTGGGTTTCAAATCAGTGACTTATAGAAGCATTACATCTTTGTATCACTTAGATTTTTCGGACTACTGTTCTCTTGTTGAGTGTCACTTTCACAACGTTTCGGTCGATGTAACCTCCAACCTTCTTCAAGTGTATCTTGTCGAACTCGGGAATGTTTCTGTCAAAGCGGAAATTTAGACGGAATTTCGAACGGAACTCTTTGTTTACTTCACGGGGGTAGCTTGTTCTCATTCCGTCAGTCATGACTGGATAGAGGTCACAAGTAATTCGCAGTTGTGTGTTTTTTTTAAGGTCGCCAACACTGAGAATTGAACCATTAACCTTCACGGGAATATCACTTTTACAACTGATTTTACTCTAACCACTGTGCCATGGGTTCTTGCGAGTTCGACGGAAACATTCCCGAATTCGAAAAAATACACCTGAGGATGTTCGGAGGTTACATCGACTGAAACATTGTGAAAATAACACTCGAGATGAAAACAGTAGTCAGAAGAAGCCATATAATACGAATAACTAATTTTCATCTAAAAAAATTCAGAAACGAAATACATTTTTATGTAAATAGAGATCTTGTCCATCTGTTCGCTCAATTTTTTCTATAAATCACAATTTCTTTCAAACATAATAATTGCGGAATTTATCCCATTTTGAAACATCAGAGATCTTTACTATTTTATGAAATGGAAAATATGTATTAATAGTAGTGTTGGGACGATTAATCGGAATCAGAATCAGGAATTGAAAAATCAAACTCTTTTGGGTATCGGTATCGGTATCGGAAAATGTTGTGTCTGTTTTCTGATGCAAAAAAAACAAAAAAAAAACACACAAAAAAAGATTCTTTTTATCGTTTTATTTATTTATTTATTTTTCTGTTTAAAACTTAATTCTCGACAGCTGGTATTAATGATGAAATGATAAATATTGATTTTAAACTATCCGTAAAACAAAAATCTGTAAGTTATAACCATAAGTGTATTTTTACGTTTGTGAAAATAGATACACATTTCACATGGGTTTTGCGATAATCCGACCCTTCTCCAACAAAAACAACTTTATATTTAGAAATGTCAATAGAATCAGCATCGGTAATTTTATCGGAATCGAGAATTTAGAACAGAATCGCTTATTGTATGGGAATCATCCCGTCACTTATTAATAGTAAATAATAAACCCCCACCAAACAAAGTGGATGCCATGACCGGAAATCGAAACCTTAAGATTGCTAGCTTTAGGTTCTACCAACTGAGTCATTTGAACTTTCGTATAAATAGAGTTAAAAAAATATTGGGTATACATTATCAATAGTGTTGGAAAATATTTGAATAGTTCAAAATAGTTTAATTTGCTTGAAGTACGTGTTGGCGTTAAAAGCCTTGATAAGTTCAAAACCGACTTCAAAACCACGTAGGTTATTCCTTTTTTTCTTCTCTGCAACCTCTTTCCCACAGAAAAGACGTTGCGAGTCTGTCTCTGCTCTATCGTTATCTTCATATCAAGTGCTTGATTGAACCCCAATCTATGGTCCTCCCTTGCCAAACTTTCACAAAAAAAAACACTCGACTAGCTACAACCACTATATACGATTTCCTCCACTGTGCCTAAATCTAAGCGCAGATTCCATAAACTTTCCCAGAACGCCCGCCTGTGGAATACTGTTCCGCTGGCTTGCTTCCTGGATGACTACAGCATTGGTAGCTTCCAATCCAATGTAAACAAGTTCTTGTTGAGCCGTCTCCAATAAATAATCAAATTCTACCCAATTTACACCATTAACGATTACTACACTACCACCATACATTCGTTAACCTTTATCCTCGAGTGGCATTCGGGCCTTGATAAGTAGTAACTCCCAAATAAAAAATGTACGTTTTTTTTACAATCCATTATTATTTGCATTTTGAGTTTTTAAGTTTACTTTACGCACTTTCTTCCCCACATTATTACCATTATTAATATAACTATAATTAAAAATTATCATCAATATCGCAGTCACCAACCTGCTTATCCCTTATTACCTTCTATTTTTAATTATCATTGTCACAATTAGAGTAAATAATTATATCTAAGCATGGAGATAAATTAATTTCATACATTTTGAGATATTATTATTATTATTATTATTATTATTATTATTATTATTATTATTATTATTATCTTATAAATTTTCCTAGTGTGTATGTGTGTGTGTGTGACGCGGTTTATGTCAGTCCACAGGCAATCCACCCCAGGCAAGTAAGGTACCGAAGTGAAGCTTATGACCCAGCGGATGTTTTAGTGATATTTATATCCATGTTTGGTGTATGGAAATGCAAAAAAAAAAAAAAAAAAAAAAAAAAATTTAAATGCAAAAAAATAACAATTTACTAAACACCGTTTTATTTACTCGATATTTTTCCGGTATTTACCGGAAGTTATTATCTTCCTTAGTAAGTTCGATTTACTCTGTGTGTGCGTGTGTGTGTGTGACGCGGTTTATCTCAGCCTACCGGCAACCCACCCAGGTAAGTAAGGTACCGAAATGAAGCTTATGATCCAGCGGATGTTTTAGTGATATTTATATCCATGTTTGGTGTATGGAAATGCAAAAAAAAAAAAAAAAAAAAAAAAATTTTAAATGCAAAAAAATAACGATTTACTAAACAATGTTTTATTTACTGGATATTTTTCCGGTACAAGGACTCAAGTTTACCAAACTTGAGTCCTTGTAATTATAATTATTGCTATACAACTTTAAAAGCTAGTAAGTAAATTTCAAAGCGCGTGTTAAATCAGTAAAAAAGTTATGATGAAAAATGAGAGTGCGGGTGGGGGGAGTGGTTCGGGGATTGGGGACGAGTAGGAAGTAGGAAGACATGCTTTAGAATTACTGCCTATAGATTATTTATGGTTTCCTCTTTTCATTCTTTCTCTTTTCCTTTTTTCCATTCTTCCTTTCTTTCCTTTTCCTTTTATTCTTTTCTCCCTTGCGTCTTTTCCTTTTCTTCCTTATCTCTTAACCTCTTCACGTATGTAGAAATGATAGTCGTGGGGCGAAGATGTAAAAGAGGGCAACGTTAGTTGTACACTTTCTGACCATATATAAAATCATAGTCAAATTAAAAGCATTTTTATAATTGAATAACTCCGGTTAAGTCTGAAACCCCTTTTAGCATAGATATGTTAAAATTTACATTCTCCTGCTGACTGAACCTATACACACTAGTATGTTTAAGATTTAGGGCGGCCATCACACACGCATACGGGTATTAGTTTTTTCTAGTCTTCCATTATTTCTACCTCAATCTTTAATACCCCGTCCTTTCTCCTTCATTCCTATATCTAAACATAAACCCTAATTCGCACTCCTACTTGGTTTCATTTACATACAACCAAATCCTATTTTTCAAAATATTTAACGGAACCTCCTGATATTAATTCCCTCTGACGAAGAAGATCTACTATTTTCATCGCAAAATTTGCTTTTGTATAAGCGGTATCGCCTTAAGAGGTCTCTGGTTAATGGTAACTAGCTGACCGAAACATGCTCAAGACTGTGTAGCAAAATATTACTACTTATGTAAAAACAAATAAAGAGTATACCCTGCTCTACTTTGGTATTGGGCACTCTTGTATTAACCTCGTTAAACTTCAATGGTTGCTTAACCTCTGGAAAACACACACACACACACACACACATACATATATATATATATATATATATATATATATATATATATATATATATATATATATGTCATCGACATACAGTCCTGTTTCGTTGTATCACAACTCATCAGTGCCCCTAGACTAGCACCTCTCCCAAGCCAAGGATTGAACCTAGAACCGTCGTAACCCATTCCCAAAACGGAAGGAGCAATAAGGCAATGCCTGGGAGAGCGAATCTCCTAGAACTACCCTGAACTAATACCGCAAGTCGACAGACAAATGTTTTTTTTCAGAGACTTAGATGGCTTCCGTCGTTCCGACACACGAATCGCTTTTATACACTGGCATAACAAAAATAACTATCTCTCGCCGATTAATACAAGCCACCGCGAGACAGGGAATAAGCAACAGAACAGCTTCGTCCATAGTTCGACCGAAAAACAACCATACGCCTTCTTTCTTTCAGCTTTTACAGTTGTAAGTTATTGTTGCCGGGCGACGCTGGATTTTCCTCGTGATACTTTTAAATAAATTGTTCTTCGCTTCGATCACAGAACAGTAAGTATTCATGTACTTGGTAATTTTGACACAGAACGTCTTGCAGTGGAAGCGATGGCGCCACAAAAAGATAATTACCTCTGATGATCGGTTAGCATGTCTTTTAAACTAAGGAGAAAAAAGCGTGCCTGAACAAATTGACCCCTACAAATAGGTTTTAAAATAAACGCAGTCGAACTGGCTTAGGGAGATAAATGGACTCAACAACAATGCCCGAGCTAGCGACTCATGCCCCCTTTTATCCAAATAGGCTCACCCCAACCCGAGAATACGTTACCATATTCACCAAATCTTTGTACGCAAACCAAAGTGTTATCTTGTCATCACAAAAAAAAAAAAAAAAAAAAAAAAATAAATAAAAAAAAAAATAATCAAAGAATTACCAACTTTTAATGAAATTTCCAGGGCTTCGAAATCTGGTAAGCGATGTTCTTTTCCCCTCCCTCCTACCTCTTTCTCATAGAAGAGATGTTGCGAGCATATACTTGTTCCATCATTATTTGTCATAGCAGGTACTCGACTGGGTTCTACTCTATGATCCTTTTCTCCTGTAAGGCATTCACGACAAGCACTCGACTAGCTACAGCCACTATAAGCAATTGCCCTTACTCTCTATCTGTGCCTAAAACTAAACGAAAATTCTTTGAGCAGAGTTTTCCCCATAACTGATCGTCTGTGAAACGCAATACCGCAGAGCTGCTTTCCAGTTGGCTATAACACGTTCAGCATAAAAAATTTCTACCATCAGTGTGTTTTCACCTGGTATCCATCAACCCATATCCTTGAGTGGCCTAGGTGCCTTGATAAATGGTGAATATATATCTCTCGCTCTCATATATATATATATATATATATATATATATATATATATATATATACATACATATATTTAATTATTTTTTTTTGTTACTATAATAATCAAATACCTACAGACACTAGTGTTTCATCCTTTCGGGAATCTTCAGTGCAGGGTGTCACGATTAACACCACTCGAACGATTCGAACTCCGCAACACGAGACATCTCTGGCTCGATTAGCAAAGACCGTATCCATTCGGCCACCATTAACCGCGTGAAATAACGTTGAATTTAAACATTTTAATTTATATATATATATACTAGCAAAAGTACCCGTCGTTGACTGGGTTCAAAAACAGCCTACAGAAAATGGACTCTGATTTATGAAAGTATGATAGGTTATGAAAAGGAAGGCTTGTAAAGAGATAGCTTCAAATTTGGGCGTATGAAAACCAAAGCAAAATATGATGAAAGGAAAAATAAAATAGATAAACCCCATAATTTATTATACCATACCTGTTCACACTGAAACACTTATCACGATATTCTGTGAATTTATATTAAAAAACCTTGTTAAACTTTGTGACACATTTCCATTCTATGGAGGTCAGGCGCGGACGAACACCCCATAATTTTATTATACAATATTTCTTTAAACGGAAACATAATTATCAAAGTATACTTACGCAGATAGATATGAAAAGTCTTTATTAAAGCTTGTGCCTATTTCCATTCTATGAAGGCCAGGCGCGAACGCAGACCCCATAATTTTATTATACCATCCCTATTTAAGTTAAAACATACTTATCAAAGTATTATTATGTACACCTATATCAAAAACACTTGTAAACGTTTTTATTTTAATTTTTAAATTTTTTATTTCCATACTTTGTAGACCAGCCAAAAGTTATATGGAAATCTTCCCTCTCAGAACAAATGAAGAAAAACCTTTTTTTTAGAGTGGGAGTGGAGACGGTGCTGCTTTATGGTTCACCAGCATGAACTCTCAGTAAAAACTTGAAAGTAAGTTAGATGGTACATACACTAGAATTTCCACACGGTTAAACTTAAACTGGAAAGCACACCCAACCATTAGCTGTCTATGGTCGGCTGCTCGTGATCTCTTCAGAACGAACACGATATGCCGGGCATTATTTCAGAAGAAAAGATGAGGTCATCGACGATGTGATATTGTGAAATCCTAAACACAGAACCGCTAAAATAGGAAGACCGGTCAAGATGTATACAAAATTTTTGACAGAACACATTGGCTTAAAGATCTTTCTAAAGCCATAGAAGATAGAGACCGGTTAGAGGGAAAAAGTCAATTTGGTCCGAGTGGCAACCCGCCTGATACGATGATGATATAAAATTTATTCAATAAATTATATATTTTATCAATAAATATTATATACATTATCAATAAATTATATATTTTACTAGATGGCTCTTTTCAGGAGGACACACAGTGCCGGTGGAAGACATAAAAAAATATCTTAGTACCTTTAATGTACGTAGATACATACGTCTGTCACGGTTTCAAGATGATAAATTATTCGATCGGGAGATCCTATTTATTAAAAAGGAGTACAAAAGGCGAAAACATACGACGAATATTAAATTAATATATAAATACACTAATTTAATGTTCGCAGAATGCTACCAACCTTCCCTCCAAGAAATAGGATCTCCCAATCACCGAAGACCCAATGTAAAAAAGAAATAATAAATAAATACAATAAATAAATAAATAAATAAAAATAAACGATAAATGATCTCGCTCTTGGACCGTACGGGAAACAATAAATTATACATTCTTGGTCTTCTGGCTAGAATTCAAGGATAGCATTTGTTACGTCTTTAAAAAAAAAACATTTTTTTACATAGGCATCACCACTTATCAAGGCTAAGAGGCCACTCGTGGATAAGACGTAAAGAGTGTACAGTAGAAATTGGACAATATAGTAATCGTTAGTAATGGAAATTCTGTAAATTTTTAAACTTAAATGGAACGGCTCATCAAAAACTTGTTTACGTTAGACTTGAAGACAACCACATTGTAGTCAGCTAGAAAGCAGGAAAACGGAAGACAATTCCATAGGTCTGCAGTTCTAAGAAAGAAGCTTTGCTCATGGAATCTACGTTTAGGTTTAGGCACAGATAAAGACTGGGGGGAAATTATTGATAGTTTTCTGCTAGACGGGTATTTCTTGTGAAAGTTTGGTGAGGGGGGACCATAGATTGGAGCTCAGCTGAGCACTTGCTATGAAAATAACGATAAAGCAGAGACAAACTCGCAACATCTCTTCTTTCTAAAGATGGTATAATTATATTGTGGGGGTCTCTTTTTGCGTAGGGCGTCCATACAATGGAAATATGTCATAGACTCCTATAAGGAGATTGGAGATAAACCGTAATAACCATATATATATATATCTGATACTACATTAGCCAGATTACTTAGATAAATACTTTTAAAGTTTTAACAAAACAGCTACAATAATATCGTCGTGTTTCTATTCATGTTGAACATCCACAGAGTGCCCAACAACAATATATTACATATTAACGATGCCGCTGTTGAATTTGCACAGGTCTCATTAGTAGCCATATTAATACGTAAATAGTCATATTGTATTTTAGGATAGACAGCGCATTAACTTAATAATAAGCCGGTACAAAGTTGGAAAATCCTTAAAACGAGGAGTCTAACGGCAAAAATATAGAGACGTCACCAGTTAGCCTAATGAAAAGCCCCCCCCCCCAATCTATTCTCATCAAACCATATCGGGTCCTTCTGGGACCGGGAGTGGTGAAAGGAAAAATAGACTCCAGGACTCGCTGTCCAGCTTCATCCGCACCGCACACGCATTACAAGAACAATAGTAACGCACACACATACCTAATGCCACGATGCCAAATACTCAAATACACATATATTCACACAATGAACATTTTGATTTGTAACTTCGATTCACTCACGAACTTTACATAAACTCACGAACTTTACATAAACACGTGTCGAACTATGAATAATGCATTTCTTTCAATTTCTCTTTTACCAAACTCTGTTTAGGTTTAAGATAGCACTTGCTACCTATTGACTCTTCTATAATGTAAATATTTTATTTCATTCATTTTATCATGCACCCCCCATATATATATATATATATATATATATATATATATATATATATATATATATATATATATTATATAAAATAAAATGACAATTACCGTGTGAAACGCAAATCTTATTTTTCTTTTATTAATATTATTGGATTTTTCCCCTTTTCCTTGTACATATTTATGAATTATTCCATGGATTTCGGCCTTTTGGATTATTTTGGACCATCTTCCAATTACGTGATTTCCTTGGATTTTACTTGTGCTAATGGAAATTTGATAAACATTCTTGGGTGTATATTTTTGGATTTTACCGTCTTTGGTTAATTTGCCTTTCACCAGACTATCCATTCGCGTGTAATCACATTTTCTTCACCATATTCCCTCTGCTTCACTTTTTGTTATCAAGTAAGATCTTTGACTTACTTGCAGTTTCATCAAATACATTTGTATGCAAAATCCGATCCCGCATTTTGCTAATTCCTACCTCTGATGAGAAGGAAAGTATTTCTTCGAAACTCCACGGATTAGGACTATCCACTTATCAAGTGTTTCCTTATCAAGTGTTTCCTTTTCAGATTAAATATGTTTTTAACTCTTTTTAAAAGTGATTTTTTAACATGTTTTATTAACTGTTTGGTCTTATATATATATATATATATATATATATATATATATATATACATATATATATACATATATATATACATATATATATACATATATATATACATATATATATACATATATATATATATATATACATATATATATACATATATATATACATATATATACATATATATATATACATATATATAT
>NC_136518.1:77428504-77436004 GCF_053919585.1 Euprymna scolopes | reverse complement strand
TCTTTTGTAGATAAACTGTAAGCTTCTTTTTAACCCACGGATAGTGCAATAGCTTCTTTTTAACCCACGGATAGTGCAATAGCTTCTTTTTAACCCACGGATAGTGCAATAGCTTCTTTTTAACCCACGGATAGTGCAATGGCTTCTTTTTAACCCACGGATAGTGCAATAGCTTCTTTTTAACCCACGGATAGTGCAATAGCTTCTTTTTAACCCACGGATAGTGCAATAGTTTCTTTTTAACTCACGGATAGTGCAATAGGTTCTTTTTAACCCACGGATAGTGCAATAGCTTCTTTTTAACCCACGGATAGTGCAATAGCTTCTTTTTAACTCAGGGACACAGACATGTATTACTACTGTTATGAATGAGGGTATCGGCATATTATAACTATGAATGCATTGCGCCCTGATACGAATATGTGCGCGTATGTGTGTAGCACGTATGGCAGAAAATAGTGGAAGAAATAAGGATTACTCACAGTTGACATAGACATTTATTTACCAGGAGGAACACACAATGATACAAATTACATCTATCAGTCTTAGTCCACTATTTCTTGAGTTTGTGTATCACAATTATCATGAGCTGAAATAATATTTCTCCATCTGCGTTTACCCGCATTAAAAGTCATTCCATAAGTGGGGTTTGCCAGCGTCTGTCTCTCGTGCCGTTCTTGCGTCTCCACGGGATAACACACATAACAGTTAAAGGAGGGTAGCCTGAAACAGAATAGGAATTAACTCCCTTTGATCATTATTTCTATCGGCATAATTCACGTTGAAACACCGGTTCCTGTTAAATCACCGAAGTTAAGCAACATTGAGCCTAGTCAGTACTGAAATAGGTAACCATTTGGCAATTCTAAGTGCTGTATGTGCGCTTATTTCGGCATTGTTTCCAGTAATCTAGCACTTCTTGCAACTGAGCTTAACCAGTGCCGATTGAGGAGAGATGTGGTTGGAGATTAGGCAATCCTTGCCTCAAAATTACACTTACAGGAGGTATCCAATGTCTCTTGAGATTGAACGGAGGCATTATCAATCGTTCTAATAGCTACCTCGAGTTAGAGTGAACGTAAGATTAGGGTCGTATAGCTTCTTCTTCTTCTTCTTCTTCTTCTTCTTCTTCTTCTTCTTCTTCTTCTTCTTAATAACAGACGTTTTAAAATCAATATATAATGATACTAAACATTGTGTCTATAAGCATTATTCCAATTTTAACCAAAATCCATCATATCATTTTGATTTTAGAAAATGTCTAAAATTTAAAGCTTAAGCTTAAGGCATGTTAATGAAATAATTAAGGAAACCTTGCTTAACCCTTTGTAGCCTGAATTATGATGTAGATGATAAAACATATTCATCGTTAATCTTAATTAGTTTAAAGGACAATGGCATCATTATCTTCAAACTACCACTGAGAATTTTTTGCATTTCATTAATTTACCTTGATTATTATTCATAATGCTTCAAAAATATGTTTATGATAACAAACGAAATCCTCCATTCTCTGAGACGGATGGCGGCATACGGAATGTAAGCAATGGACGGTTGCAATCTGGAGACACTTGGCGTCTATCCAGATACTGAACTAATACGTTTGGATCAATTCCCTCTTTATTTATGCCGTTATATTCATTTATTTACGACTGAACAAATTTGGTAGTCTCATCCATTATAGCTTTTTGAATGTAGGCAAAACCATTACGGCGGAGATATACTGTCAACAAATAAACGAAATGCATCAGAAACTTCGACAACAACACCCAGCATTAGTCAACAGGAAAGGCCCAATTCTCCTCAACGACAATGCCAGACCACACATTGCTAAATCGACCCTGCATAAGTTGAACTAATTGGGCTACGAAACTCTGCCTCATCCGCCATACTCTCCAGACTACTCACCTACCGACTACCACTTTTTCAAGCATCTTGGCAACTTTCTGCATGAGATATGCTTAAAAAACCTAAGCGATATCAAAAACATCTTCGGCGACTTCATCGTCATCAGAACGCAAGATCTTTACGTTACTGGCATGGATACACTTCCTTTGTGTTGGCAAAAATTGATTCTGATAGTGCTTATATCAATAAATCTTTTGTTTGAACTGAAATATGTTCATCTAAATGTAAAAGTTAAAAACCGCAAGGGCTTCCTTGTCAACCTGATATCAGAATACAAGATTTTCCGAAATCTAAGGATCTCTACAGTATAGGTCTGGGATTTTGTAACATTTTTGATAGCGCGGGACTTATTAGGTTGAAGATTCTTTTTGGACTCTTTCTAAGAACAACAGACTGGTGGTAAACGCACCAGCCTTTTGCTTTTCTTTTGTTAGCAATGCCTTTGGCGACGTTCGCATTTCGCCCGCGGAAAGAACTACAGCTTTAATTTACTTGCAAATAAACGCTGTACAGAATGGAGCGTCTTTGTGCGTTTTATACAAGGCCCATAACTCTGTAAAGGCTTCGTACGTGAATTGATGCGGAAGGGTCACAGCCCGGCTATTCAGTTGCAGTTTCTTTATCAAGATCGACATCTTTTATTACATTGTGTAACGACAAAGAAAAGAAAAGAAAAAAAAAGAAAAGAAAAAAAATCCGGTGAATGCGACTGAGCACATTTATTTGACTTGGATCTATTAACGCATAAAGTTGCGCGGAGGAATACAAATGTCATTGTTTTCTTCTTCAGTCTCTTTCAGTCATGCCTGTCTTTACTTCATCATTTCCGCCATTTTGATTTTCGCTTTTGTTTTTGCCGCCTTTTTTTTCATTCTCCTTTTACGCCTATAAAACTTATTTCTTTTCTTTTCATTCTTTTTTCTTTCCCGCGGAAACAGTTATATTATTATTTACAAAAAATGTATTTCTCTCTCTATTTTTTCATTAGTCAACTCTTAGCCTTTTAGTCTAGGGTTTTCATACGACTCAAGAATACGTCCCCGATAATCAGTGGAGCAGAGTCAGGTTCATGTTTAAATTAGGTGGCTTGGTGTTATTGTTAGGCCGAGGTATGATTCTGTGTAGTTATAGCATATAAACAATTTAAAGTTTTATCTTCTCTTTTACCTTGTTAATCCCCTGAGGTATCTTTAACTGAAAATTTCGACGGTATTGCTCAGGCATCGTTTATTAGATCAGCATGCATTTCCTCTTGTGCGCTGGCTTTTAAATTACCACTTTCTGACCTTGTGTCACATTTTCACTCGGTGGGAGGAAAATATAAACTTTTATCTTTTTGTGAGTTCCCTTTGTTTACAATTCTGATTTCTCCTACTTTTTTTTTTGAGAGAAGTGTACAAAGTCGTAGGACTCCTGAAGCCAAGCCTGGGTCTGTTTGGACTTGTGGGCCGGCGCCTAGACCTGCTGCCATACTGAGGGCTGCTAGCGGCCACCTGATTGCACCAGGGGTCACCACACTCTTCAGCACATCCAGATACACTTTGGTGTTTAATTTCAACTTCAAAGATGTGAGGTGGAATGATGTGGCCCTCACTTGAAACATACCAAATATCATAACCCTGGCTGGAAACATTGTTTTCATCACTCTGGGCACGTCCCTATTATCTGGATTTGCATTTTGAGAGTGCTGGCAACGGTGCTGTTGTCATAACATGGATCATAGAAAACATGAATTGTACTGCGCCGCATCTCCGATATCGCCCCTTGAGCATTGTGTCACTTTCATATATGATAGAAGGCTCCTATTGCTCTTGGGATTTGTATACAACTGGCTAACTAGTAGATGGTCTGTAACAACAACAACAACAGCAGCAACAGCAACAACAAAAAGAAAACCGGTTTTCATCAAACGGAAATGGAATCATGTCGTTTTGTCTAGGGCGAAAATTTTATTGTTCCAGCCTGAATTGGTTGGTCTCTGGGTGCGTGTGTGACACAATCGTGGGGAAACTTCTGTCGTCTTCTGTCGAGGCCGCCTTGTTCAGTTAACGTCAGCTCATTTCGATTTACTCCAAGCTACGAACTGCATTCTACTGTCGTCCACTATAACTATTGTCAACTGATGCAAACCCAAGACCGGCAGAACCCACCGCCGCACCTAAAACTAACTCTAAAATATATTGACCCATCTTTTGTCCACGTTCACCGCCACACTGTAACCAACAATCCTATCTACTTCTTCTTTTGTGTGCGTTGGTGAACAACTTCCTATGTATTTGTTCTGTTGCTAAACCTATTTCCTCAATGTTTTGTCATATTTCTATTTCATTTTCTCCCCTTATTAACACTTGGTGGAGGGCGTCGATAGTATCACAATTTCTCTCTTTTTTTTAATCTCTTTTCGTCTTTATTTCTATCTTTTCTTCCGCCTTTTTCTTTATTCGTTGCTTATTTTCTTTTATTTTCGTCTCTACTAAAACAAGTGTACGTTTTTTTTTTTTTAGATTTCATCATGTTTTCTTTTCATGATCGCCATTCAAGCTGAAATCTGAACCGTTCTCCCCAATTCACGCATGATTTCAGTTCCCCGGCAATCTCCAAACTTCATCGACGCCATCTTGCACAATAATAATCGCCAAAAGACGACACCAACCGCGACGATTTCTCCTCGCCTGTTAGTTTTATTGCTAGAACCTATTTGACCTCTTTAACAAGTTGTTTCATCTTTATAGACGGACACACATTTACAGGAATAAAATTAATAAATTAATGAATAAATAAAAAACAACACAAAAGAAACAATGATATAAAGAAGAATGACGGACCCAATTTTCTATCTTGAAAATTGCTCTAGACAAGGAATGAAGCCACTTGATGTAAAGCACTAAAATTACTATTTCACGGTAAAAAAAATTGGCAACGATAATGATGTTGAATAGAATAGATTCTAACCCAGGAAACAGTAATACTTCCATCTTTGCCAGCAACATCGCTCAAGAAATGCAAGAACTAAAGAACACAATAAAGAAAGAGAGAGTTATAGAAAGTAAACATAAGGTCTACTACTACTACTACTACTACTACTACTACTACTACTACTACTACTACTACTACTACGACTACGACTACTACTACTAAAAATGTTAAATAAAAATATTGATAATAATATTATTATTAATTAGATTTATAATATTAATAATAATGATGATAATGATAATCATAATAATATTATAATAATATTAATAATAATAATAATAATAATAATAATAATAAAAATAAACAATAATATTGATAATAATAATATTAATAAAATATTAAAAATAATAATAAAATTACTACTAATAAAATAATATTAATAATATTATTCTAACAATGTTAACAATAATATTGTTAATAATATTATTAATAATATTAATAATATTATTAATACAAATTATAATAATAATTAATAATAATAGGAATAATAATATTATTAATAATAATAATTCTAATAATGCTAATAATAATAATAATAATATTAATAAATATAATAATTACAATAATAACATTAATAATAATTATACAAATTATAATAATAATTAATAATAATATAGATAATAATAATATTTATAATTAAAATAATTATAATAATTATGATTATAATATTAATAATAATGCAAATTGTAATAATAATTAATGATGATACTAATAATAAAAATAATAATAATAAAAATAATATAAATAATAATGATAATAATAATAAAAATAATAAGAATAATAAGAATATTAGTATTAATAATAATAATAATAATAATAATTCTAATAATGGTAATGATAATAATATTAATAATAATTATAATAATTATAATAATAATAATAATATCAATAATAATACAAATTTTAATAATCATTAATAATAATATAATTAATAATAATGATAATATTAACAAGAATAATATTTATAATAACAATTCTAATAATATTAATAATAATATTAATAATTATAATAATAATATTAATAATAATAGTGCCAATTATTATAATAGTTAATAGTAATAATAATAATAATAATAATATTATTATTAATTATAATAATAATTCTAATAATCGTTATAATACTAATAATGATAATAATTATGATAATGGCACTAATAATAATAATTACGATAATAATTATAGTTGTTACAATAATTATGATAATAGCATTAATATAATAATAATAATAATAATAATAATAATAATGAAAATAATAATGATAATTATAATAAGAGCATTAATAATAATGTTAATAATAATAATCATAATTATGATAATAGTATTAATAATAAACATAATAATAATAATGATAATAGCATTAATAATACTACTACTAATAATTATTATAATAGCATTAATAATAGTAATAATAGTATTAATAATAATAATAATTATGATAATAGCAATAATAATAATTATGATAATAGCAATAATAATAATTATTATAATAGTATTAGCAATAATAATAATTATTATAATAGTATTAATAATAATAATAATAATAATAATAATTATGATAATAGCATTAATAATAATAATAATAATAATAATAATAATAGTAATAATAATTTTGATAATAGCATTAATAATAATAATAATAATAACAACAATAATATCCGATCTCTTATTAAGTTCAGGTAAAATAGATCATTCTATTCCCAGAAAGTACCTAATTCCAGACGTAATCCTCATTTTTAATAGCACACTGTCGCCATATTTGGGGAAGTGCCGTCAATACCACCATTTTCTGCCTTAATGAATTAATACTTATTAAACGTGTTGACACGGACTGACTACGTAGAGCTACTAAGAAGGAACGTATCGCTACATAAGGCGAAAAATCGTGTTACATGTTATATAAGGTATCTTTTTTTTTTTTTTTTTGCAATAGGATTGTTTATTTATGCCTGTACGCTAAAATCGTAGGATCTTAATATCCTGTAACAGTCCGGCATCAGTATACAATGACAAGCGATATACGTATTCGATGAAACGAAATATGAATGCAGAATGTGACAGGGATTCTACGCCCCACACCCTCTCATTGTAACTTTCTGCATATTCTCCACATTTACAATGACATCAATTGAAATGAATGACTCTCGTCTTGGGGAGGCCTCATGTTTTGACAAGCTTCTGGTCTTAATCTTTACCCCTGATCTGAAATGGAACTCGTACATCAAATCTGTTGCCAAGACCGCTGGAAAAAATGGTTGGATCCTTCTATCGATCCAGTAGATATCTCACTGCTGATTCAATTCTCTATCTATATAAGAATCAGGTACGACCAAGGGTGTAGTACTGTTGGTACATCTGGGCAGGAGCTGCTAGAAAGGGCTTGTCCTGCCTTGATAAAGTTCAAAATATACTTCGTAACCTCGTAGGAGATGTCCTTTTCTCTTCCTTGCAACCTCTATCTCACAGAAGAGATGTTGCGAGTTTGTTTCTGCTTTATCGTTTTTTTCATGGCAAGTGCTCGACTGAGCTTCATTCTATGGGCCGCCCTCGCCAAACTTTCACAAGAAACACTCGTCTAGCTGAAAACACTATCAATAATTTCCACACTCTTTATCTGTG
>NC_136518.1:77411004-77423504 GCF_053919585.1 Euprymna scolopes | reverse complement strand
AGTTCTTGCTCTGCTAGAAACCGTTCATGTTCCATATCGCCGTGGAAAGTGTCAATGAGCCATTTGCGAGAGAGAGACTTTTGATCGACAAAGAATCTTCGTTCATGTGCATCAAATTCATCAGGATTCACATCTTTTGAAAGTATATTGAGAAGGACATAGTGCTCTCGTTTCCATTTAATCATATTCACACGTCTGGAACCCTTTGCTTTGTAGACATCTTTGTCGTAAATTTTTAGCGATCGATCAAGTTTATGTTTTATCCCAGGTATTGTAACATAACGAACATCACTTCCAAAGGCTTTCTGCCACAATTGTAGTAATCGCAAGGAGAACTGGTGAATATGATTTTTCCTGTGTCGTGGTACCATATTTGGCAGCATGATGTTGCACAGCTTGAACACATTCAGCCTCAGTTGGAAGAGAATCAAGCAGAAGATAAGTCCAATCGTCGTAATTATAATCTTCGTCAATCTGCCCTGCTATACCAGCCATGTTCATTGCATTTTACTAACTGAAAAAGAAAGCAAAGTTCAATCAAATTCACAATTAATGCAATGCAATGTTATCGTGTCTATTTAAAGATGCCATTGCATTGTTACAGAAAGAAAACATTTCCTTATTTGGTAATTTTCCATCTATAACTCAAATTAAACCCCTTTTTGACAACCTATGTTGATTCTTAGGGATTTTTTGACTCTCTTTGGCTAAATCGGCCATATTTAGCCCCTTTTAAAGGTCCTTATACCCCCTCATTAACAGTGCAAAAGTTAGGAGAGTGCCTGCTTCAAGCATTTCCCAACAGTTTCTGCCATGTAGAGGTGTCTTTGGGCCCATGGGAGGTGCATTTTGGAAAATCCGTGATTTCCGACCATTTTTGGCTAATTTTGGGGAAATTTTGACCTATTTTGGACTCTGAGATACCCTAAAAAACCCTATACTTGTGGGATAGCCAATGGGAATGTTAGATTTAATGATACAAATGCATTTATAGTCAAAAAATGCACCCTGTGGCTTTCAATAAATGATTAAGTGTGTTCGGGGGCGAAATTTGGGCCATTTTCACGCGTTGACGCGGTCAAATCACGTTTGGGGCCAGCGACCCTCCAATTTTGATCCGTTTTGAACAAAATCACTTGTTCCCATCTATTTACATATAAATGAAGGTAATAAGCCACTTTTGGCATTTATTTGAAAAATTTTGTTTCTATAGCCTACCCCTACTTAAGGGGGCGGTTCATCAGGAATTTGTTTATGTTGGACTTGAAAACATCCAAGTTGTAGTCAGGTGGGAAACAGGCAGACGGAACAGAATTCCACAGGCGTGTACTTCTAAGAAAGAAGCTTTGTTCATGGAATCTACGTTTTGGTTTTGACACAGATAAAGAGTGGGGAAAAATTTTGACAGTGTTTTCAGTTAGACGGGTGTTTTTCGTGAAAGATCGGCGAGGGGGAGACCAGGGATTGGAGCTCAGACGAGCACCTGCCATGGAAGTAACAATAAAACAAAGGCTCGCAACGTCTCTCCTGTGGTGCTGAAAACGAATATCACATTTAAATTTGGAGCATGATATGAAGAAATTACTTTTTCAAAAAGTGGGAATCACTGTCCTATATAAATTTAACGTAAAATGAGCACCCACTTTCTGGCCACCTAATAATTTCTTCATATAAAACAAATTTAACTGTGATTTTCGTTTTTAGCACCCCCGAAAACCGGCGCTGTTTTATTTTTTTAATACTAAGAGATTCGTTCATTTTTTTTTATAAGTTAGGACGCTAATAATGCCGTCAGTAAGCTTACATGAGCGGATTTTTTTTTGAGGTGGGTATTCAATTATAAAGCTTGTATAGTTTTTAACATGTGCTTCTGTAGTTGAATTAACCGTTTTTTCGTAAGTAACGTGCCGGCATTAACCATTAAACCATTAAAGCAGAATCGTTTAATATTTCACATAAATTCTGTTTACATTAGGGGGTTCCACAGCCCCCTAATGTAAACAGAATTTTTGTGAAATATTTAACTTCTGAATCACCTGTTAACAACTATACAAGTTGTATAATGAAAAAAAAGTGTTTTTGTAAACTTACTGACAGCATAATTAGCGTCCTAAATTATGAGATGAAAAATGAACGAATCTTAGTAAAAAAAAAACAAAAAAACAAAAACAAACAAAAAAAAACAGCGCCGGTTTTCGGAGATGCTGAAAACGAATATCAGTTAAATTTGTTTTGATATGAAGAAATTACTACGTGGCCAGAAGGGGGTGCTCATTTTACGTTAAATTTATATAGGAAAGTGATGCCAACTTTTTGAAAAAAAATTTCTTCAATACATGAAAACTACTAATCTGCCCCAAATTTAAATGTTATATTCGTTTTCAGCACCACCGAAAACCTTTTAAAATGTTTTTTGAGGAGTTGGAAAGAAACTTGACATTGATCGATTTTTTTGTTCGAGAAAAGGTTCAAAGGTAAGTTAAATAAACACTTTTTGTTTTTATAAAGTTTTTGTTTTTTAAGAAAAATTGAAAAAAAATATCTTTGTTTTTTGGGGTGTTATTTTTATTTTTTTATTTTTATTTTTTTCTCAAGGAAAAACCTGAAAACTAGAAAAATTGAAACAAAACTGGGTGGGATAAATTTTTTTTTCATATTAAAACATATATTGTTGTTGATTCCTCAGACCGTTGTTTTATTAATGGTTTGTGTGAGTAAATCGTATTCCGCATTCGCGCTGGAGGTCTTTCTGTGTTGCTCGCTCAAACGCCCACAACGCAACTGTAAGCCTAGACTTGGCAAAAAAAAAATGTACTAGTCCGGATGATGTAAAGGTTCGGCATGTGGTAGCCTGACACCTCTAGACATAGCCATCGCTTACCTTTCCTTATCCACATGATACACAAGTTTTCGTCCGTGCCAGTAATTTTTTTTCTTGACAAAAGTCGAGGACACCAGTTGGTGTTTCCAGCTGCTCACTTAAGGCTGTAAAAGTCATGTTCTTTTTTTTCTGATGTTAAAGTACGAAATGGTGTGTTTTTTTCTTTATTTTTACTAATTTATTTTCTTTTCTTCCTCTTCCAAATTGTCATCTGCTGCTTTGAATTTTCAACTCGCGCGAACGCGCGTCGCGTTAAAGCCCATCGTGCTACATTGTCATTGGTTCAGCTTTGTTTCGTCAAGCGGCTTAATTTTCTCAGCGACGCTCGGCTTACTCCGGCTGATGACGTCATGTTCCGAAGATAGCCGGGCGTGCGCTGAGTTACGTATGGATCACTCTCTGCATGAGTACAAACCTTTTTTATTTGTTATTGTTGAGTTATCCGTTCACTGTATTTAGTAGTTTTGCGCCGATATAATTCATCGTTCTGTTTATAATTGTTTATTTTTGAAAAAAAAAAATTACAGCCATTGAACTATAAGTGGTTTATTTGCCATACTTATAGGTAAATGTGCACTGAACAGATACATAATACTTAAAGTTAAATTCAAATTTTGATATATCTTTTAATTTAAACGCGAAAAAAAAAACAATTGGGACGCTGAAAACGTACACAGTAAAACAATACGTTGTAAAATGCTCTTATGGTTGTCACCGGGTTAATGTAGATTTATTTGTAAGAAAATTCCGTTAAAATAACTTAAACGTAATACGGAAATGAACGATGTAAAAAAAAATGCAGAAAGTATTAACAATTTTTTATTTTGATTATTTAAACGCGAAAAAAGAAAACCATTTGGACGCTGAAAACGTACAGAGTAAAAAAATAAGTTGTCAACAGGTTAAAGTTGATTTATTTGTAAGAAAATTGCGACAGTATAGTTGTAATACAGAATAGTTGCAAAACATCCCCACCCTTCCCATGTTAAATAATAAATTCTAAAAAATATCGTTAATATTTTAGTGCGCAGGTCAAATTCCGCAAAAGGAGCGATTTATGTTTATTTGTTTACGCTGTTATGGGTTTATGTTTATGTACGAAACCAGAAGTTGTAAACCGGATGTTGGGTTACAATACCCGTTACAAGGTCATTTGAGTTTTATAATTATATAGATTTAATATAAAATATAATTTTTTTTACCATAAATCGTTATTTTTTCAGTTTACCGACCCCTCGGCATTCACCTTTTGATTTTCATAGGTTTTGGAGGACGCTGAGAACGAATATTGCATTCATTTCTTGCGCAAACGAGTAGTTATTCATATTTGAAGACATTTAGTATCCAACGTAATCACTACAGTTTGGCAAGCAAGATGGCCGCCCGTGCATTTACTAAAAAACACCAAAAAGAGCCCAAAAAATGATCCAAGGCCTCCTTTCATTTTCTCATGATTGGGTGAATGATTATTTTTATGATAAAAAAAGACATTTATTTTCGTTTTTTTTACACAAACCGATTTTTTTCTTCTGACACCAAACCTGATAATCCAACCGGTCGTAAATTTACCGTTTGCATGGTATGAACTCCTGGACCCTGGGACTTTTTGAAGAAATGTTAGTTTCAATAAAGTGGGGATCACTTTTCTATGATAATTTAACCTAACATGAGCACCCACACGTTGACCCCCTCCCCCCAAAAAAACATTTTGTTTATATTGTGCGGGGGGGGGGGATGTCGGCGACGACCGGGGGGATGTTGGGGCGTTGTTGTACTATCTAGAAATGTTTCCTGTGAAGGTGTGTTTTGCAATGAGCATAAATAAAAGACAAGGGCAGACGGTTAAAACCATTGGCGTAGACTGACATCAGACTAATTCAGGCACGGTATGTTCTACGTCTCCATCAGCCGGACAGGAAGTTCAGAAAAAGTCTACATTCTGGCTCCAAATCAAAGAAGCAGAAATGTAGTTTACCACGAGGCTCTTCAATGAAAAGTTCTACAAAAAGATTATGATGAAAAACTGATATGATCTGATTGTGGTATGTTTTCAGTATTCAATGTGTTAAATAAGATTTAAGCATCGAGTTAAAATTTACTTCCATCTTACAGCATCCACTTACTGGAAAGGTGCCCACAAATCGCGTACCTAAGTGTGCAGAAAAGTCCCGTGCGATGCGCGGGTATCTTTGCTAGTATATATATATATATATATATATATATATATATATATATATATATATATATTTATTTATGTGTGTGTGTTTGGTTAATAATTGTATAATGGATGAAAGTAATATTGTTTATTAGTGTTGGGACGTTTAATCGGAATCGTGAATCTAAACTTTTTTTTTGGATATCGGAATAGGTATCAGAATCGGAAAAATTGGTGTCTATTTTCCGCTGCCCAAAACGATTCCTTTGATTATTTTTTTATTTGGTTTTGTTTAAAACGAAAATTTCCTGGTAGTAATATTAAAATAATAAATATTTATCGATTTTGAACTACTAGTAAAGCTCTAATCGCCTCCCATGACTGTGTTTTTATTTTTGAGAAATATACGGCCATTCAACATGTATTTTTACAGTAATCGGAAAAAACTAAACGAAAAAATTTCGACCCAAACTGATGAAAAAGCTTGCCCTATCTCTGAATACCCTTCATGTAAAATTTCAAATGTTTAGACCAGAAATTGTCAAAGTAATTTGGTAGAGTGCGCAGAGGTCAAAAACTTTTTAAGTTTGACCCCTATTATGACCCCTTAAAATTTATTGTTTTGGGCTCAAATCAAGTTATTAAGTTAGATCCATGCCCAAGGAACCTATATCTAAAATTTCAAGTGCGGAGACCCAAAATTGTCGGAGGAATTTGGTAGAGTTCTCAAAGGTCAAATCGTTGAACTCTGAACCCTTAATCGCCAAATTTATGGCCAAAAAACCGATCACATCGATTTTCCCAAATCTCAGTACCCTGTATATCAAATTGCAAGTCTGTAGACTAAAAATTGACAGAGTTATTGCGTAGGGAAATGTACACAGACACACAGATACACAGATACACAGACACGTTCACTTTTATATATATCTATCCAGTATGTTTTATTTAAACGACTGTTTTCAAATGTGAAGAATATCTTTTCAGCTATCAGTAAATGTCAGATATTTATCGTTTACTCGCCTTCATATTGTCATTATTACATTCGTAAAATAGTTGAAAGTTGCTTTTACAGTGCGATTTCTTATTGATTTAGACAATTCGTTTACTTGCAATTTAGAGAATATTGGCCTCATACCAGTCAGGGTGCCACTGCGCATAAAAACCTGCCGAAGAGTTGGCCCCGAAATAGTCCGTATTCTCTCCTGATGAACTAACATTATTTGTATATATGCATAGATAGGTGCATAGGTATATATATATATATATATATGCACATATATATATATATATATATATGCACACATATATATATATATTATATATATATATGCACATATATATATTATATATATATATATGCACACATATATATATATATTATATATATATGCACATATATATATTATATATATATATATGCACATATATATATTATATATATATATATGCACATATATATATTATATATATATATGCACACATATATATATATATTATATATATATACACATATATATATATATTATATATATATATGCACATATATATATATGCACATATATATATATTATATATATATATATATGCACATATATATATGCATATATATATGCACATATATATATGCACATATATATATGCACATATATATATGCACATACATATATGCATATATATATGCATATATACATATATGCATGTATATATATATATGCATATATATATATATATATATATATATATATATATATATATATATACATATGCATATTGAGTTTGTGAACACCCCGCCCATATATATATATATTCGTCCGTTGATCGACGAGAACCATCTGATTATCCTGGAGGGATGGGATGATAGACGACACACGCTGAATTGTGAAGTAAGGGTTGCGTAATTCTTACCACTTCAGAGTTGACATCGCTTGCTTCCAGTGGCAAGTAGAAGTATGAGACAACTGCAAACAATGGAGAGATAAACGGAGAGCACATACAGCACATGGTATTTCCAAATGGTCACCCATTTTAATGCTAACCAAGCACAACTATTATAATATCCTGGAAAGCGGTGTGTTGGCGTGATTATGCCGTATGTAGTAGTGTACGCTACTAGAATATCGTAAAATATAAACTCTAAATGTTGCATTCTTTAACTTGTTGGTTTCATCCACCATCTTGAATGTAAGCTGCATATTTATTCATTTATTTATTAAAATTCTTCTTCCGTTCAAACAATGCATCTTACCACTTCGAACGTAAGGGGCTACATTTTGGGATCATGTCAAACAGGAGATTAAGGGGATTTGAGTAGCAAGCTGTTTGTTCATATTACATGAAGAGAATTCCAATGTCTAGCAGTCCGAGGAGAAATCTCCCTGAGTAGAAGGCTTTCCGGCATCTAAGGAACTCAACAGTGAAGGGTGGAATTTTGTTGCTTGTTGGGTAAGTCTACAAGTTCATCAGAGCAAAAAATGTGGGCTGGACTGCTTCTTTTATGGATAAATAAAGGAAAGGATTGAGAGTTCCAGTTTTTTTAAATTTCTTCTCGGGGTTTTAACTCTGGATTGTGATTGTCAATCACTGATACTTTTCTCTTCCCTGCAACCTCTTTACCACAAAAGAGAAGTTGCGAGCCTGTCTCTGCTTTATTGTTATTTTCATGACAAGTGCTCGTCTGAGCTCTAATCCATGGTGCCCACTTGCCCGACTTTCATTCGTCCAGCTGAAACCACTATCAATAATTTCCCACACTCTTTATCTGTGCCTAAACCTAAACGTAGATTCCATGAACAAAGTTTCTTTCTTAGAACTGCACGCCTGTGGAACTCTCTTTCGTTTCCTTGCTTTCCAGCTGACTACAATTTGATCGTCTTTAAGTCCAACGTAAACGATTCTTTATGAGCCGTCCGCTTAAATAATCCAATTTACCAAATTTCCACTACTTACAAATACGACGATATTGTCCCATTGATTAGCGCACATTCATTAACACATATCCTCGAGTGACCTCCAAGTCTTAATAATTGGTGATTTCTTTAAAAAAAAAAACTTAGTCGGATAATTCATCTTATTTAGGATCACAACCTAAACAAAAAGGATCCTGTCTAATACGAACTGCCTTTAAACTTCTACAAAGTAGTACAATCAGGGAAGCAAGAAACAGGGAGGGAAATTCAATGTCTAGCAGTCCGAGGGAATAAACTATTAGAATAGAATGCTTTCTGGAATCTAGAGACCTCTCGTGTATAGGGGTGGGTTGTTTTGCTAAACGGGTTTGCTGAGGATTTGTACGCCGAGGGGTACAACTGGTATGAATTCATCAGAGCACATTCAATTAAAATGCTTGAAAAACAGGCACAAGGATGCAACATTGCGGTGCTTAGATAGAGGTTAGCGCTTGATTAGATTTGAGACTTTTTTTTTTTTTATCCCTGACTAAGAGTGAGAGAATAGTGATAGATGCACCAACCCAGATGTGACAACAATACTCAACAAATAGGCGAATTATGACTTTGGTGGTGGAGAAGGTTTTTTTCGTAGTTGTTAAGGAAAGACGTTTACTCTTAGTAGCATTATGTAGGAACATCAATAAAAGCATTTATATGATGTAGAATTTTATCATTTTTTATTTGCTTTTTGCTTTCTTGTTTTCTATTTGGTTGCGCTTCCCCTTCACGCCTATGATTTCCAAACTTTGTTTATTTATTTGTTTGTTTTTTTTCTTTTCATTCTTTCATTTATTAAACTCACTTTCTTAATTCTTTAATTAATATTTCTTTCTTTAATATAAGTTTTATATTTGTGATTTGTTCATTTTAATTCTCCCATTTCGATTTACTTTCCCTTCTACTTATATTTTCTTTCCTTCGTTCCTTGTTTTCACTTCTATTTATTCTCTCTAACTTTCTGTTTTCCTCTCCTTCGTGTCGTAATTTTGATCTTCAAAATATGTGGTAGGCGTTTTATATTACCTCCCTTTATTCCTATTTTTCTTTTTAAAATTGGTTATTTTTTTCTTTAACTGAAACTCAATACTCACTTTTACACTGACGACTTTCATATATTTTCAAGCGGAACCCTTTATTTACTTCACTGGGTTAGCGTGCTCTTGGCTGGCGGAACAAAAGCATTCTACCCATGTGAAGTAAATAAAGGGTTCCGCTCGAAATTCCGTTAAAATTCCCGAGTTCGACAGAAACATTCCCGAGTTCGACAAGATACACCTGAAGAAGGTCGGAGGTTATATCGACCGACACGTTGTGAAAGTCACATTCAAGATAAAGACAATAGTCCGATGAAAAATAATACAAGAAATTTTAAGCTTATACTTTTAATAATTAACAAAAACACGGACATAAATATATATTAATCATATTGAAAGAGGTTTAACCTTTTAAAAAATTAAATAGACGAGTTTTAATTATTCAGTTAGTAGGACCTAACTAAATAATCCAAATATAATAGTAGCATAATTGATACTAAATCTTTAGTTATAATAATATACATTCATAAAAACAAATTTCAATAAATTATTGGACATAAGTAGTGTACTTAAAAATACAAATAAGTATAATTTCGGTATATTTGAGTTCAGTACATTATTTTGTGCAACATATAATTGTTTGAAGCTAATTGTAATTTCTTAATTTAAGTATATGTACCTGGTAACTATCGAGTTGAATATAATAAATGTTAAACATATACTTATAATTAATTAATATAAACACATATATTAATTCGTAAAAACACGTATAAAATATATTAGTTTATATTGAAATTGGTTTAATAGTATCCCAAGTAAAATATATCCTCACTGTGGGCAACCGAAAAATGCAATTTCGAATTGCTTATGGCTGGCGGAATGAGAACAAACTACCACCGTGAAGTAAATAACGGGTTCAGTTCGAAATTGCGTGTAGATTCTCAAGTTCGACAGAAATATTCATGAGTTAAACAAAATACACCTGAAATAGAGTGACGGTTACATCGGCCAAAACGCTGTGAAAATGAAACCTAAAAGAAAACTAAATAAAACAAATCCAAATAATACGAACCTTGTTAATTATTTTCCTTCTTTAATTTGTAAGTTTGTTTAATATTTTCTTTCTTTTTTTCTTTAATTTGATAATTTGTTATTTTCTTTTAGAATTTGTTAGTTTGATATTTTCTTTCTTTCTTTCTTTTTTAATTCGCCAGTTTATTTCTTCTTTTCTTTTTTTTTAATTCGTTAGTTTGCTAATTTCCCTCTTTCTTACATTCTTTTAATTTGTTTGTCATTTTCTTTTTTCTTTCTTTTTTAATTTGTTTGTCATTTTCTTTTTTCTTTCTTTTTTAATTTGTTCGTTATTTTCTTTCTTTTTTAATTTGTTTGTCATTTTCTTTTTTCTTTCTTTTTTAATTTGTTCGTTATTTTCTTTTTCTTTCTTTTTTAATTTGTTTGTTATTTTCTTTTCTTTCTTTTTTAATTTGTTCGTTATTTTCTTTTTTCTTTCTTTTTTAATTTGTTTGTTATTTTCTTTTTTCTTTCTTTTTTAATTTGTTTGTCATTTTCTTTTTTCTTTCTTTTTTAATTTGTTCGTTATTTTCTTTTTCTTTCTTTTTTAATTTGTTTGTTATTTTCTTTTCTTTCTTTTTTTAATTTGTTTGTCATTTTCTTTTTTCTTTCTTTTTTAATTTGTTTGTTATTTTCTTTTTCTTTCTTTTTTAATTTGTTTGTTATTTTCTTTTTTCTTTCTTTTTTAATTTGTTTGCTATTTTCTTTTTTCTTTCTTTTTTAATTTGTGTGTTATTTTCTTTTTCTTTCTTTTTTAATTTGTTTGTCATTTTCTTTTTATACTTGTTTAATTTGTTAGTTTCTTTGTCATTTTCTTTCTTTCTTTCTTGATTTTTTTAGTTTCTTTATTATTTTCTCCATCTTTTTAATTTATTAGTTTGTTATTTCTTTCTTTCTTTAATTTGTTTATTATCATTTTCTTTCTTTCTTTAATTTGATGGCTTGTTTGTTATTTTCCTCCTTTCTTTCATTACTTTGTTATTTTCTTTTTTCTTTAATTAATTGCTAGTTTTTTTTATTATCTTGTTGCTTTCTTTCTTTAATTTGTAATTTTTTTATAGTCTTTTTATTTATTTGTAGTTCATTTGTTATTTTCCATTTTATTCTTTAATTTATTTGCTTGTTTGTTTTATCTTTCTTTTTTATTTGTTTGTTCGTTTGCTATTTTTTTCTTTAATTTGCTAGTTTGCTCATTGTTTTCTTTCTTAATTTTCCTAACTTGTTACTTTTTCATTTTCTCTCTACATTTTTTTACTTTAATTCTTTTGTTTGTTATTTTTTCTTTTTTTTAAATTTGTTAGTATGTTTGTATTTTTTATTATTTTCTCTTATCGTTATTTTGTTTTGGTATTTTTCTTTCATTGTTTCTTTCTTTTCTTTAATTTGTTAACTATTTGTTATTTTCTTTCTTATTTTCCTTAATTTGTTAGTCTTTATTATCTTTCTTTAAAAGAAAAATTGTTTGCTATTTTCTTTCTTTATTTATTTTTTTATTTGATAATTTTTAATTTCATTTTTGTTTCTTTCTTTCTCACATTAATTTGTTCGTTTGCTCGTTATTTTCTTTCTTTCTTTAATTTGGTTGCCTTTTTCTTTGTTATTTTCTTACCTGTCCTATTGCATTTTATTTTCCTCTCATAAACCTTAATTAAAAAAAAAATCTTTCTATGACTTATCTGTTTAATTTGTTAACTTATCATTTTTTATTACTTCTTACTTTGGTTCTCATAGTCTTTTCTTTTCTTTTTCCACCCTCCATAATCCTGGGCTTTAAAATATTTGATTCTTTTTTATTTTCTTCATGCTTTTCTTTCTATATCTCTTTCTTTTGTTGACGACTAATGCTAGTATTTTCTTTCTTTTCCTCCTTTTTATTCATAACTCTCCATTCCCTACCCGACTCGCTTCGTTCATTTCTCCCAATCTCTTACACATCAATTTATTTACATCTCTTTTCTCATCCCTGCCATTCCGCATACTTTTTCCCTTATTTCCCCTGCATCTTTCCAGCAACCATTTTTTCCGTACCCACGGGCAATCTTCCAACTGGCCTGCTTGGCATCACGCATCCTCAGGGCTCGACGCATCTTTGTCATCTTCATAATTGTCAGCGGTTGCCCGCGTTGTTGTCTGCTAACAAGCCAAGCATGTACGCATGCGCTGATGACAGCCTCCCTTTGACAGGTCGTCTGTTAATGGCTGACAGTTCGCCGAGAAAACTGCCAAATCCAATCTCTTTTAAAATAACCTAAAAGAAAAAAAATGAAAAACAAACTAAAGCCGCAAGGACCTGCAAGAACCTGTGGCGTAATGGATAAAGTACTTGGTTAATTTAGTTATAAAGTTACTGAAGGTTGAAGGTTTTATCTTGAGTGCTGACAACATTCAAAATACAATTGCGAATTACT
>NC_136518.1:77333504-77401004 GCF_053919585.1 Euprymna scolopes | reverse complement strand
GGAAACGGTATTTGAAATAACAAGTAAGAGTCGAACAATTCGTAAAATGAAAGAATAGAAAAAAAAAAAAAACAAACCCAAAAACAAACAAACATAAAATACCCGAAAATAAATGAATATAATCGACGAAAAAAAATCTTTAATCTTTTTGATGCATATGCTTTGCTATAATTCGATCTCCTTTTAGTCGGTAGGAGGAAAATGTCAGTTCCTTCTAATTGAAAGAAAAAAAAATGTCTACCCTTACGCACACGACTACATATATATATATATATAAAATGTGTGTGTGTGTTCCTTTATATATACATATTCCCAAGTACATATGTATCTATGTATATATGTGTCTAAGTATATATATATATATATATATATATATATATATATATATATATATATATATGTATATATATGTGTGTGTGTTAACAGTTTCTTTTGCAATTTAATCTTCCTTGTACACTTTTACATAATGGGTCTTTCCTTATACATTTATATCTTATCATTATTTTCAATCTAACATATCCTTCTGCCTTCGACATATATATATATATATATATATATATATATATATATATATATATATATATATATATATATTTGTGCCTGGTGTCTGTTAAATATAATGAAAAATATCCATATCCATATACTTTCTCCTTTTCTCTCCACCGTTCGCTATACTTGCAAGCACAAATGACTTTTCTCAGAAGTAGTTTCGTATATTAGAAAATCTAATGAAGGCCGCAACGTTATACGTATATATTTTTTCTTTTACTTCCGAAGATCATATAAGTTATATATTTTTTACATCTAAATTCATGGCATATTTTTGTCATCTCATACATTTTTATTTGATATTTCACTAAAGATTTTTTTTTCTTTGTCGTCTGCGTCTTCCATTTTTCTCCTCTGGCCCGTTTTCCTTGCGTTTTCATTTTTTTTTTCTATTTGCAATTAATTGCGAGATTCCATTCGGCTAAACTAACGACAGGTCGTGCATCCGGCAGCGTTAAGTGCTGACCAACGAGAGGCCAGCTTTACTTGATCAAGCCACGTGACTTGACCTGGGTTCATCTGTACAAAGGTACAAATCGTTCGATTGAATTTCCTCTTTGTTAATAAGATTAAAGAAAGACTTTGTAAGAGTGGAGAACCATGTAGGCATATGTGTTTGCCTGGAGAGAAAGGATGAATGGTGCATGTGGTTTGATTTAAGGGAACATATCGATATAAAATATGCATTGGCCAGCACATCTTTATAATAATACGCTAAGTAACTCGATACTGTTTACCAGGCTCTAGCCCCTGTCCCATCGCCGCAATGTTGCACCACTGTGCTTATTTTACGAGCTTTTCAATGGACCAACTTATTGCACTTGTACTTTTTAACGTAAATATCCTGACTAACCCGACAATAAGCAAAATCCCACCCCTTCACGTTTCAGGTCCCCAGATGCTGGAAAACTTTCTACTCCAATCACTTCTTAGTCTTCGGGCCAAGATCAAAGTGTAGTATCTTTTCTTCAGATGCTACACTTCAATTTCTTGTTCTTCTGTCAGTGGAGGGGAAATCCTTCACAACTGAGACAGTTTTTATTTTGGTTCCTTTTGTAACGTTCCAACAATTTCTGGAAAGCTCCATAGAATTCCTTTTGAGTGAGCATGCCAATGACTCTCGTCATAGCATCTTTCATCTCCTCTAAGGTTTTTCTTGAGCTTAGGGAGTAACCAAAAGTCACGGAGCAAGATCTGGACTATAGGGAGGGCGAGGAACTGTCGTAATGCCCAACCTGGTCAAATAGTCTTGTGGCACAATGACGTAGTCCCTTTTGAGGGAGCTGAGGGCTTCTACATTAATGAACCTTGTGCCTAACTTGGTCTTCACTGTGTGGAGGCAAATGCACACATTTCAGTGAGGACACATTTTTTAAATGTTTAAAACTGTCGGCAACGAAGATTGGCAGGTGTTTATGAATCTAGTGTACAATAATGTTGACATTATAATTTGAAAAACAAAATATGGGCGATGAAACATCTCGCTCTCTTTTTCTCTATTTCTTTATTCACTCCCTTTCTCTCTCTTCCAATGAAGAAAGAGAGAATTGAAATGTGATTGTATTGTTAAAACAGTTGAAGCTTGCATTTTGGAGTCGACGGACGCGACATAGAATGCGTTTGGTTTCAACCGGTCTTTATAAAAATATGCCCCTCATTGTTAAATCTTAAACAAATTATATATATATATATATTTATAAAAAATGCATTTGTTGGCTATTTTTGTATAAGCGTTAAATTCCAGCATGCCATTAATGCCGACGATGGAAAGATGCCTGTAACGATGCAATGAAGACAAGAAGCAACCTATTCCAGCCGGTTATAGTCGACGGCATATCGACCCGTTGTGTTGCTGTTTCGTTGGATATCGTTTATTTCCCCCGGGGAGCTGGTTGTGTTCCAACCAAGTAACTCTCCCCGGGAAATGGTAGTGCCATAGTCTCTGACAAGGATGGAGTTATGGACTGGTGATTTCACGCACATCTTCCGCATCTTCAGTTCCCTGCGAATAATGGTGTGTACAGTTCCCACATTGACATCAAACTTTGCGCTTATTGTCTCTAGACACACGACGATCCTTATACAGGTAATTCTTCATTGACAAAAAAAAAAAATGCTTGATTCATGCAAGATGGTGCAACAAGTCTGAAACATTCCATACGTTTCTGTGGCATTTTTGCCAAGTTTAAAACAGAATCTTATTGCACGTCCAGATTGCATTTTTGAAATTCAGTGGCTGTCACAATCAGGCTTTAGTAGGGTGTATTCCAGTTTCTGCTGTAGCTGTTCATTTGAACCTGAAAGCAGAAAAAATTGGTTCGTCGCCTCATATAGTAATAACATATTGGATTTTCAAGAGTCTGCGACGATTTTAAATAAGTGTACAAAACAATTCTGTAAACTTAGTAAGGCACCTCGTGTATATAATTTTAGTTTTCATAAATAACGAGTAAATACATAACAAGATTCTTTTGTATTACGTTTCAAATGATGACGTAGTTAGATAGGAAAAGTTTGATACATATTCGTAAAGTTAGTCAAAGAGAAAAAGAGACAGTTCGTCTAGGAGTTGGAATCGATAGTCATGGAAGCATTTGGTTAGGATCACAGCGGGATGTAATCAACCCCCCCTCCAAAAAACAACAACAAAAAAAACAAAAAACAAAAAAAAAAAAAACGGCGTGTACTCGGAGATCCAAAGAAGTCGCAACCATGGATAAATGTTAAATGTGTGAAATCTAATTTAGTTATCATGAAATTTGGGAAGAGAAAATGGTTTGCATTTTCAGGATCACGTTCAAAACGATATCTACAGATGTTGCGACTACAAAAAGGTATGTCCTTCCTTTGTCTGGTGCCAAGCAAATACGTTTCTTCGTTCCAAGAGGAACGGTTTGTAAATCGTTATATGTCCCTTGGCAACTGTATCTATTTGCGTGATGTAGATGTGTAGATAGTCACACACACACACACACACACACACACACACACACACACACACACACACACACACACGCGTCCACCCACATCGAACATTATACACACTAGACGATCACACGTATTGACATGTATTGAAGCGTAAATACACTCATCACACAAAAGACGATGCTAGACGAACATAAATGTTTACATATACACACGTTATATAGACCGGCACTATAACGTATACGTTTTGATGCTGTAACAAGTATGTCAGGTGATACAGTGAGTCTCTAACGTTCCAAGTGAGCAATTGCTGAAAATAGCGGTTTCAATTCTACTCAAAGCAGGCCAGAGGATTTGTTGGCCAAATCAGGGTGAGACAACAACTATGGAAGGCAGTAATTACTGGGGATACAGTTAAAAGTCTCAGCATTCCTATCCCGTCGTGGTTAATCACCTGAAAGTATGTCCAAACGACGAGTTGGCCTAAACGTGATCGTGATCCTCTCGAACGTGATCCCCTGTCTGCTCACACGTTCTTCTTTTAATACCTTTTTGTTCTTCTTTGCTGTGACGTCACTTCGCACACGGCTTGGTATTTACATACAGCTCCCATACGCGCGCTCCTGCTATGTTACAAGTAAACACATTAAAAAAAGCGTCTATATTTCAGTCCTGCAGGAAATCACCAGACTAACAATTTTCCGCGGGAATGAAATATGGTATCCCCTATGTAACTTATTTGCCATAGTCATATTTGCATACTACTACTACTACTACTACTACTACTACTACTACTACTACTACTACTACTACTACTACTACAAGAGTATTGCGCGCTATTGTAGAAAATATTGAATGTATAAGTGCAATAAAACACATATATATGAATATGCATGGAATTAAAAATATATATTATTTCATGTATACATATATATGGTGGAACGATAAAATTGTCGCCATAAAAAGACGACATGATTCCATTTCCATTTGATGAATACCGGTTTTGTTTTTTGTTGCAGACCATCTACTAGTTGAGCAGTTATGAACAAATCCCAAGAGTAATAGGCGTCTTCTATCATGTCTGAAAGTGACACAATATTCCACGAGCAAGATCGGAGCTGCGCCACTGTACAACTCATGCTCTCTACCAATCAAAATTATGACAACAGGACCATTGCCAGCCCCTTCAAAATACATCGCTGTGCTGCCACAAATAACAGGGACGAGCCCAAGGTAATGAAAACAGTTTCCGACCACGGTTATAATCTTTGGTGTTGGTGGCCATATTATGCCACCTCATATCTTCGAAGTCAGCTTGAAAGTCAACACCAAAGTGTAACTGGATGTACTGAAGAGTGTGGGGATCCCCTGGTGCAATCATGTGGCCACAGGACTTGGCACCGACCTGCAAGTCAAAGACACCTATGCTTGGCTTCAGAAGGAGTGCTACGACTTTGTATCCTTCTTTCAGTGACCTCTCCCCTCCCCTGAACCCGCTGGACTACTTCGTTTGCTAATACGTCGAGAACATCACTAACATGACCTCCCACAACACCAAAGTCAGCCCGATCACCGGCATAAGCCGATTATTCACCGAGTTCCCGGCGGCGCGTGTGGAAAAGGCATATTCCCTGTTTCGGACTCGTATCGAGGCGATGATTGAGGTTGAAGGCGGCTACATTGAATAGATGTCAGCTCTACTACATAATCAAGTTACCTGGGATTCATTTTTTTCCGACTAAAGTTTTAAAATGCAGCTATAGTGTTGTTTTCTTTAGGGCGACACTTTTATCGTTCCATCCTGTACACGTGTGTATGTATGTGTGTATGTATCTGTGTGTATGTATCTGTGTGTATGTATGAAGGTAAAAAGTGTATGCAAATACTATTGTACGTAATGACGTATTTTAGCACATCTAATCATAAAAAAAGTACTTTCATCCAGGCTAATCAATAGAAGATAGTCTATATATGTGGACGCACCCTAAGTTGGCGTTGCTATTTCTTTTAGACATATATTCATGCGTATACTTATATATACATATATATATATATATATATATATATATATATATATATATATATATGTATATATATATATATATACTTTTATTTCATTTATTTGTGTATGTGTGTGTAGTGTATTTGTGTGTGTGTGTTTCTGCCTGTGTGTATGTGAATTAGGCCGGAGCTGGTGGGCCTTGAAATCTCTCGTCCCAATCACGCGGACGAGAAGAGCCAAAGTGGTCTTCTTTTCAATTTAATCTCCACCGTAAAGCGCTCGCCAAATTGAGTCTGGCGATCAGCGAATGAACGCTAGAGAGATTATTTGCAAGGAGCACATGTACCCTTTATATATATAAAAAAAACGCAGTGTCTTAGCAAAAGAAGGAGAATATTATATATCACCAGGGGGGGGGGATTAAAACAAAATAAAAACACGGATCTAAAAAGACCATTTTTTTTTCTTCATCGGCCCATGAAGCAGAGAGGATGTACGCGTTATGGCATTCTCAATAATAATACGAAAAAAAAAAGTGAAAATGGCGTTCAGATGGGGTGCTGGAAGAGGATAATAAGATGGATGACAAAAAAAGTTATTCTCTCACTCGGAAACCATTTGGAGATCGATTAAGATAATAGTAAATCAATAACCGTGCGATGAGTTTCTGATTCACACACACACACACACACACACACACACACACACACACACACACACACACACACACACACACACACGGTGTCTCCAAAATGTACTCACACTTCGATTAATGCTAAAAAATAATATTTATGAATATAGAGTGAAATTGGACCGGTTTTGAATGAAAAAAAATATAAATAAAAATATAATTGAAGAATAATTTTCGCAAATATTCAAATTGATTACCATTATTGTTCAGACAACGTTAATAACAGGTACCAACGGGTTCGCAAAATCATGAAACAGGTCATTACGTTACATATTTTGAAACACCCTATATATGGTCTAAAGAAGCTTTGAATAAAAAAATGAAAAAATAAAAATAAAGAATGCAGTTTAAATTCCCGGAAGGGGGAAAAAATATTAACTTTAACCTATCGCAGACTTAGCACCTACATAATCCGACTTCTAAAAAGTTTATAATGCCAAAAGAGAATTCATTTATATAAGGATGAAAAAAAAAAAAGCCTTAACTAAAATTGCACTTGCATGAGCCGATTTCGCAAAAGTCTTCAATTTTAAAACAGAATTTAACTGCATAAGGATGAAAAGAGAAAACCTTAACTAAAATTTTGTAAATACAAAACGGAGATCATCAGCTTCTTACCATGTAGCGGTTTCGGAGATTAAAAAAAATATATATATGCTAACTTGCCGCTCGGCGTTGCCCGATCGTAAATTTGCTTAAACATGATATTTTAATCTATGCAGATTGCGTACGTATTATTTCAGATTCAATCCTCTATTGATGATTATATATTACGAGAAATGTGGAATAATTTGTAAAATAAATAAAAAAAAAATAACATAGTATATATATATATAATAATTTGATTGCATAAATTCCCCTCTGGACCAAACTAAACTAGGTTTGCTCCAACAGAGGCCACATACAAATTTATTATGTCTATATTATTAGCCAGTATATTATGTAACTTTTGAACGCCATTTTACACACAATTATCCGCTATATTAAAAGCTTACATTCCATCCTAGGAGAAACATCATCACAATTGCAAAGATATACAATGGAAATAGCTAGTTTTCCCCCTCTAAATAAAAAGTACTACTCCCGCTCCCAGTCGACACCGGGAGGTATTCTGTATTATGGTCTTATATGGAATTTCACCCTAATTTTCTAACTCATGTACTTATACACATATCATAATCTTTCCTTTTCCAGATCCCCAAAAATAATGATTTCTCTCTACTCACATTCCACAAAATCTCATTGGCTGACAACTAAATAGTCGTTCATTCCGGAATAAACGAAACCTTATTAAAAAAAACAAAAAAAAAAAAAAAAAAAAACGCCCCAGAGATTAAAACAAACTTTGCTTCTCTAATTAGATTAAGCAATCATTTCAGATTAAATACCCCGATTACAAACTTTATTAAAACAGCGAAACATGTTCATAAGCCTTTACTACTTCCATTTACACATTAAATATACCGTACAGGTTAGCTTTTAGTGCACATTTTCGATAGCGTGATACATAGTTTGTGTTTAGCTACAGCGTGCATAATGTTTACACACACAGACTGATAGCAATTATTTCTTTTTTCTTTTCTAAAAGCTCGATTAAACATTACTATACACTTATTAAAAAAAACTGATTAGGCCATTTTTGCAGTACAGACCCGGCATTTATGTGATTTAGAAGCCTTTAAACTGTCTAAAACCTTTACTTTCTTATTCCTTAGAACGAGTGACTAAATTTTTTTCCTTATACACCAAATTATAATATGAACACAACTGCTTAGACTATTACTGCAGTACAGATCCGACTTTTGTGGTAGTTGGAAGCCTTTAAACTATCTAAAACGTTTGTTTTATTCTTCCTTAGTACAACTGACTAAAATTCACTGGACAAAGCAAGAGAGGGTAGAGCGGTAGCTTTTGATATATCTAAGGCCTTTGACAGGCTATGGCATGAGGGTCTCTTCATGAAAATTAGATCATACGGTATCACTGGAAGAATACTTAACATAATTAAATCCTTCTTAGATAAGAGAAAATCCAGGTTTTCCTCGACAGTCGTACATATAAACAATATGATATAAATGCGGGAGTGCCTCATGGGTCTATCTTTGGGCCTCTATTATTCCTAATATTCATAAATGACCCCCCCCGACAAAATTGCCTGTGAGATGCAGTTCACGAACGCTGGATTGGCCAAACTCTCTCTTGCTTGCTGTATCCTGAAAGAAATTACTTTCAATTGATGGAATTCGTTTGTGAGGTAGTCACGAATTCCATACGCAACAAAAAAATTGACTCCAGGCAAAATCTTGGATTTTCGTTATAAATATTAATTATTAAATAAGTTCCGAATACAAGAAAAGAACAGGATAAAAGGAAATGCAATCTTTTTTGTTTTTCAACAAACAGCATGCTTCGACAGTAACTGCGGAATCTTTTTTTGACAACCGATTCTCTCTTCTCTCTCTCTTTTTATCTGACGGTCAGTGAACGGAGTATAGTGCAGAATGGTGGAGTGGACAGCCCCGACTCTCGACCTTAACTGGGATTTTCTGCTTTCCACTCGCGAAAAACTGCTTTGCGAATCCTTTTATTGGAAGGTAGCAGTGTGAGATTTGAGGAGTTTGAGTTTCTTATCCAGCCAATTTATCTCCATTACGTTAAACTCTAAAACGCCCTGATTGGCTAATTGGCCAAATAACTGGTGCATATTCATTAGGTAATTTTTTCAACAGGAATTAAAGTTTTCCCACACAGGCAAAAACTTAAAACGTTGACCTCAAGGTCATATCTCAGACAAAACAATACTATTCGACACCATTTAAACAATACTATTCGTCACCATGTAACGGTTCCCCTCACAAAACAATATTATTATTAATATTCCCGAAGTTATTTTTTTCTTCTTGTATTAGTTAAACAGTTTGGATCACCCGATCTTAAATCATATGTATTATGTTTCGGAGAATAGAAATGGTTTCGAATGTATAAGTCTAAGCTAAAGGAGATATAGAGCTCGAACCTCCTTCGAATGTTCAAATATATCATATTTTGACGAAATTTATATTTGATGTATAAGATTTTCTCGAGAAGACGAAGGAAGTGGTTCAACATCTTCACGTTACCATGTACCTGACGGATATCTGTGTTTCCACCTCTAAGTTATCCATGAATACATAGAAGATACTGCCAAGTCTGCTGCAAAGAAGTTGAGCTCCCTCTACTGAGCTAGAAAACTTCTCACACCTACCAGTATCCTACATGCCTACAACGCCACCATTGGCCCATGTGTGGAGTAGTGTTGCCACACTCAGGCTGGTGCAACAAGCAATGGTCTCTTCCGGTTAGATGTGGTCAAAGAAAGAGTGTCAAATCTCGAAAGACCCGCATTATCAGCCTAATTCCAATATCTGTCCCATCACCGCAATGTTGCATCTTTATACTTGTTTGACAAGTACATCAATGGAACTTGCTCCGATGAACTCGCAGCACTGGAGGCCTCTCAACTTAAATGCTCTTGATCATTTTTTCACGTGCATGCGCTGAAAGCGCAATATTATTTCATATATATATATATATATATATATATATATATATATATATATATATATATAGAGAGAGAGAGAGAGAGAGAGAGAGTTTATGCTAATATATGTTGTGTCTGCACAAATAATTAACACGAACACGGAAAGTAAAGGTATAACAACAATATATTAGGAAGAGAAGTTATATAAATATTTATATGTCTTCAGATATACTTCAGTTGGAGATATTCCGGCAGGTGGCGTGTTGCATGTCTTACTGAAGGCAACATAGGCGTCTTGCCTATTTGACGGTCGTTGCAGAACTCCCCCGGTATTGGTGATTGATACCTTTATATATCTCACTCACCCACCTATGTTAATTAGTGGGCGTCTCCACAACAATATATATATATAACTTAATGCGATAGATGAAAAGAGAGAGTTCAATTCCACAAGAGGAGACTTATCTGGATAATGCCAAGCTCAACAATTATCATTGGAGCTTATGCAATAGAACAACAGGAGTATGAAATAAATTATAAATACTATACATAACAAGCTTCTCCTTTATTTAGAATTCAATAAAGCTTCCCCCAACATTCTATAATTTCACTTAGTTTTTTTCGCTCCTAATGAACCCTACGCTAGACGTTGCATTTCCACCATGCTACATAGCATCTTCTCCACTCTTCCGATGAGAAGCATTAGGCTTCGAAATGCCTTGGCATAAAGAGTCCCTTCTATCCCCCAGATAATTGTTTGTATTCTATTACTAAATAAATGAACCAATCTATCTCCACCAATATATAGTTTTGTGACTTTATTTCATACTCCTGTTGTTCTGTTATATATATATATATATATATATATATATATATATATATATATATATATATATATATATATTATTACATTTTCACCCCAAATAAGGCACATTGCCACTTTGGTGTAGAGGGCTACTATCAGGGGCAACAACTACTGGGGTACTATGTAGGGATTTGGGCAGCAAGATGTCGGTTCACACACACACACACATATATCTATGTATATATATTACTACTTATGTATTTTATTTAAAAACTGTACATTACAGTGTTTCTTTTGTGTAACGGTATTTCATCTATATCTTGGGCTGTCCAGACCCATAAACGGCCGGTTTACCAAATAGACAGATTAATGTATAGTTTTTAAATAAAATACTTTATATTAATTCTTGTACAACCTATGACACTAAAATTATAATACTAAATCAACGTCTCTCTCACACACACACACACACACACACACACACACACACACACACACACACACACACACACACACACACATATATATTGGTAAAACTGCTGACTATCAACACGATGGTTCTAGGTTCTATCCTCGGCTTGTGAGCAGTACTACTCTAACGGCACTGATGAGTTGTGATGCAATGAAACAAGACTGTATGACAATGACTATATATATATATATATATATATATATATATATATATATATATAAATTTCAAAAATACATGAAAATGAATGAGTAATCAACAATAAAGCAAGGGAAAGATGGTCTTCTTCTGTCAAGAAGTGACAATCATATATATATATATATATATATATATATATATATATATACACACACACACAATTACTACTCACGTATTTATTCTAAAACTATACATTACAGTGTTTGTTTTGTGTAACAAAGTGCCATCTATTTTCTGCAATAAAACCCGTCTTATAATCCCAGACCGATATAAAACTGTTTCTACTCCAGAAAGTTGCATGTCGAGACCAAATGAAACGCCGGTATACCAAATAGACACTTTAGTCTATACCTTTTTAAATAATATACTTTATATTAATTCTCGTACAACGTATGATTCCATATTTTATTAGTTTTTTTTTCTCAACTATTTTGATATAAGTTTTGTGAAAATGTAATATTTTTATGAATATTTTTTACCTCTTGTATACACCAATCATTTGTCAATTAGAAGCTCTACGTTAAAATATAACAACATATGTAAATGAACTATGCAATGTCTTTTTTGTTTTGTAAATGAACATATTGCTATGCTCCAAAAGTTTTTTCAAACGATTTGTGTCATTTACGAGCCGACGAAATTTTTCTTTGTTTCTTTATAAATTTTCCATATTACATCGTAATGCTTTTTCTCTTTGAGAAATGTACCAAAGTTTTTTCTTTGGGAAGAAAATGATGGATAAGATGAATAAAACCTTGGGCTTGGGAATATAGTATAATTGTTGTTCATATATGTGTATGAAAAACGTTAGTACACCCCTCACATTTCTTCAAATATTTAAGTATATCTCTTTATGAGACAACACTGAAAAAAGGATTTTTTGACACAATGAAAAGTAATCTGTCTGCAGCATATATAGTAGTCCAGAACCGTTTTGGTTACGTATCTCTGGTGAGGAATCCAGACGGATTTGAAAGTACTTGGACCTATAATATATATGGCGACTAAACCAGCCAATCCTTGCAAGAAGCAAATAAATTAATTACAAAGATTGGAAAGGATTTACACCAGAAAGATTAGACTTGGAATGCATTTTTTATTCAACGATATATATATATATATATATATATATATATATATATATATATATATATATATGACTATATGACAACAATAGTATGAAATGAAGTCACAAAACTATATATTGGTAGATATAGAATGAATCATTTATTGAATAATGGAATACAAGCAAAATTTGAGGGACTCTTTATTCCATTTCCAAGCCTAATGTTTGTTCTGACACCCATTTGTCTGTATCCCTTGCCTTTACACATCCCCTAGTAATTATTATTAACATTATTATCATTATTAGTAGAAGTAGTAGTGGTGGTGTAGGTAGAGGCAGTGGTAGTAGTATTGTTATCACTATTATTATTATTATTATTATTATTATTATTATTATTATATTTCATCATTATAATTGCTGTTATTATTATTATCCTCGCCATTGCTGCCATAACCGTTACCATTATCTTTATTTTCATCGTCATTACCATTAACATTAACTTTACTTTTATCACAGCTATTGGTAATATCATTTTTATTTTTATTTTATTTTTATCTTTATTATTATTACTATTATCATATTTATCTTTATTATCATCCTCATCATTATAATTACCCTACTATTATTGATATTATTACCACTTTTATAAGTGGTAAATGTCTCCTTACTCTTCCACCTTGCCAACTATATGTACCCTTAAACCTTTTTCATCAAGTTAACGCACCCATAAACATTGCTCCGACCGCCCCCTTATAATCACACTCCATACATCATAACAGAATAAATTAAAAAATATTACCGCATATTACCTAATCTATATTACAACCTTGCATCTACCCCCATTATAGGCGATTTTATAGCCGCTATTTGCTATTTAGGTTGCAACTCTCAAAAATACCACACCATAGATAATAGATATCCCAAAAACCGTTAAAATAAATTACCACACAGCCCCATATACCCCCAATTTAACCCTAAAACATATACCCCTAAACTCAACACTATGTTAAAGACCATATACAATTTTATATATCATACAATATATAACAAGCTTCTCGTTTATTTATTTATTTATAATTCAATAAAGCTTCCTCCAACATTCTATAATTCCTCTTAATTTTTTTTAACCCCTAATGAACCCTACGCTAGACGCCGCATCTCCTCCATGCTACCTAGCACCTTCTCTACTCTTCTGATGAGAAGCATTAGGCTTCGAAATGACCTGGCATAAAGAGTCTCTTCTATCCTCTGAATTTTGCTTGTATTCCATTATTCAATAAATGATCCATTCTATATCTACCAATGTATAGTTTTGTGACTTCCTTTCATACTATTGTTTTCCTATTGTATAAGCTCCAATAATAATTGTTGAGCTTGGCATTATCCAGATAAGTCTACTCTTGTGGATTTGAACTCTCTCTTTTCCTCTTACGCATATATATCTGACTATATATATATGACTATATATATATATCTGACTATATATATATATATATATATATATATATATATATATATATATATATATAGTCAGATATATACATAGTCATATATATATGGTCATATATATATATATAGTCAGATATATACATAGTCATATATATATGGTCATATATATATATATATATATATATATATAGTTAGATATGTATATAGTCATCTATCTATCTGTATGTCTATAAAAGTGAACGTGTCTGTGTGTCTGTGTCTCTATCTGTCTGTCTGTGCACATTTCCCTACACAATAACCTTGTCAATTTTTAGTCTACAGACTCGAAATTTGATATGCAGGGTACTGAGATTTGGGGAAATCGATGAAGTCGGTTTCGGCCAGAAAGTTGGCTGTTTAATGGTTCAACCATTTGACTTTTGAGAACGCTACCAAACTCCTCCGACAATTTGGGGTCCAACCACTTGAAATTTTAGATATAGGTTCCTTAGACATGGATCTAACTTAATAACTTGATTTGAGCCCAAAACAATTAGTTTTAAGGGGTCATAATCGGGGTCAAACTTAAATTTTTTTTGACCTCTGCGCACTCTACCAAATTACTCTGTCAATTTCTGGTCTAAATATTTGAAATTTTACATGAAGGGTATTCAGAGATAGGGCAAGCTTTTTAATCGGTTTGGGTCGAATTTTTTTAGTTACCAATATAGAAATGTATGTATGTATGTTTGCATGTCTGCCTAAAACTTTCAACAGAGCCAACAGATTTTACCAAGATCAGTATCGTTTTAAAGTTCGACCTTTCATACGACAAATATCGAAAAATTGGCTAAAAAGATTAATATCTTCATCTTCAACTAGGCACGTTTCTACAGGGGGGGGGTCGCTTCAGGCTTGGCGGTGGTCGTAACTGCAAAGTCGTCAGTTTCTTTTCCGTTCTTTTCCTCCTTTGCGGTACGGGTTCGAGCCTGCCTTCCTACTACCACTTTTTTTTGCTCAACATACACATCCAAACACCCGGGCAACGCCGGGCTGAAATGCTAGTATATATATATATATATATATATAGTCAGATATATATAATCAAATATATATATATATACCAGTTATATATATATATATATATATATATATATATATATATATATATATATATATATATATATATACTAGCAGGGGTGCCCGGCGTTGCTCGGGTATTTGGAGGTGTATGCTGTGCAAAAAAAGCAAAAAAACAAAAAAAATGATTAATTTTTTAAAATTTGACTCCTATTATGACCCCTTAAAATTTATAGTTTCGGGCTCAAATCACTTTATTAAGTTAGATCCAGGTTCAAGGAACCTATATCTAAAATTTCAAATGTCTAGACCCAAAATTGTCGGAGGAGTTTGGTAGAGATCTAAAAGGTCAAATCGTTGAAATTTGACCCCTTAACAGCCAAATTTCTGGCTGACACCCGTCACATCGATTTTCCCAAATCTCAGTACCCGGTATTTCAAATTTCGAGTCTATAGACTAAAAATTGACAGAGTTATTGCGTAGGGAAATGTACACAGACAGACAGACACACAGACACACAGACAGACACGTTCACTTTTATAGATATATAGATAGATATATAGACATATATATATATAGTCATATATATATATATATATAGTCAGATATATAGACATATATATATATATATGTATGTATGTGACTATATATAAATATATTAATGCACATACATATATGTGTGTGTGTATGTGTGCGTGTGTGTATGCATTAATGTATCTATATATACTCACCTATTCAGATAGATACAGAGAAGGTAATTATTTTCACACTTCAGCGCATTTCTTCATTCGCGCGAATAATTCCACTTTCCATCAAATCCAAGTCTCCATCTATTTGTCTCCTTTACATTACGCATGCGTCTACGTCTGTGTAATCTCGTTAGCTAACAGACTACATATTTATCGATCTACAATTATATATTTATTACACTCTTAATGGATTATTATATATATATATATATATATATATATATATATATATATATATATATATATATATATATATATATACAAATGTATATATATATAAATGTATATATATACAAATGTATATATATATATATATATATATATATATATATATATATATATATATTAGGCTCATATATCGTTGTTCTAAAAGTAAAGCCTTCTATTTTTTAAACTAAAATGTTAAAGTGATACAAAGACCGGAGTTATACCATTAAAACAACCGACCTTTGTGTGTCAGAATTTATTTTTACTACATTCTCATAAGGATTCTCAATACACTCTTGCCAGGTATTCAATTACGCATCTTTGCTTCTGGCCCCCGTCCATCACAGAGGTTGCTTTCTTCGAGTTTCACACCGTTAATATCTGCAACAAATAGATGAAAGTATCAGGCCATGGATGCATAAGTTCAGTCATCTTTACAATGTCGGTTGCAATCCTTTCTGATCTATTCGGGCGGAATATAAAAATAGAAGGTATTACTTTTGGAACGCCTCTCGTGTTTTAATTTTCATCCGACCTAAGATTATGGTCAGACAAACTTTAGCTAATAACCAACTTTATTCATTAAAGTTTCACTCGATTAAAACCCATGAACATATGCGTGTGTATCTGTATGTGTGTGTGTATCTGTATGTGTGTGTGTGTGTGTGTGTGTGTGTGTACCTCAGATATTAATTAACAATTACTTATTTGAATTAAAATTTAACTTTATCAATTAGGTTATCAATTATTTGTGCGATAATAAGGATGGATTATATCTTTGCTGCGATCTAATCTTCACCAAGACCTTTAATCCTTATTGTCTTCCTATGTATTCATAACTTTTAAATTCCTATTTCCTCTATAAAATAATGCTACGGGTTATTAATTTTCGGTGATAACCTTTGCTTTCTAATTAATTAGCTCTTTAACCCCTTCGAGTTATGATATACTTCCTTGTCCAATTAAATAATACACGGTTTACTTAGAAATACTGTTGTTTTTGTTTCGTGTAAGATTTGTCTCCCTTGAACCATGTCGATGTCTTAGTATCAATAATTTAATGATTAACTCTATATCCTCCGAAACTAAAAGTCGCAGAGCGGCACTAGGGGCCTCAAATGATTGGATTTTTTTTAGCCGGTTAAAATAGTTTTTGAGGGGCCAAAAAAAGAGGCCAAAATCGAAAAAGATCGTTATGCATTCTGTACCTTCATCTTAGTTTATTTTTAAGCTTTAATTTTTGATCCGTTCATGTACCTTTCACATTTGTACAGTAATAACGGAATCAGCTTTGAATAGTATCGTTTTACTTTAGGTTTCGATTCTAGCCGACGGCACCCAAATACTTTTTTTTTTTACTTTTGAAATCACGACTCTTATAATAATATATACAGAATCTGGACGAATTAAAATATCATATTTAAGCGTATTTTACGACCGGGCAAAGCCGGGAGCCGCCTCGCCTCACTAATTTTGTATATTTATTTATTTATTTGCGGACAACAAACAACAAAAGGCAGTAATGTTCCAGTAAAGAGACTCAGCATTCCTATCCCGCCGCGGTTAACCATCTGAAGAAGACCAGAGGAACAGTTGGCCGAAACGTATGAAGGTGAGGATAACAGTCCACTAATGAATAAATAAATATACTATTGTATTGTATTCTACAATGTATGAATCCATTTGGATAAGAATTAAAAGTAAACACAACATAATATCCGTTTGCACAATAGCACATGCTTAAACGCCTGCAAACATTTTATTTGGGTCCAAACATTTGAAGGATGACGCCAGCTGGAATCACTGCGGGAGAACTTTAATTAGTGTCTTTAGGAATGTAATAATGGTTTACTGGGCTACTGATCTGTTTTGTGGGTGTCGGCGGGAGACCAAATCAGGACGTGGCAGGTGTCGTTAATCCGTTCGAATCTATTCAAGTCGAGCAGTTCACCACAGCTGGGTGGAGTTTTAATTGCTTGCCTGACGTTTTAATAACCCCCATTTTCCAGAACGATCGGTGTCATATTTAATTTCATTTGGACATATCGAAATTCTCTGAAAAAATAAGATGGCCGTGTTTGATCACTGGCAGAAAACCTTAACATATATCTCTCAACTATGATAAAAATTTTAAAATGAGACACGTGACCGTGGGTCTTGATTATGATGATTTTCCATAATTTTAGAAAACAGGACATTTTTAAAAAATTCGAATTGAACTTTAATTGTTCCGTCGTATTGCAACTTTTTCTAACATCATATTTATTCATCACTCAGCAAGTCCAAGAAGCCACTCAAGGCTAAGGTTTATTGGGTACTGTAATGGGAATTTGATAATTCATTTTAGGAGACGGCTCTTTAAGAACCTGTTTATGTAAGACTTGACAATGACCATCTCATAGTTAGCCGAGAAGCAGCTCCGCGGTATTGTGTTTCATAGACAAGCAGCTCCAGGGGGAAAAAATCTCCGCTCATTGAAATTTTCGTTTATATTTAGACACAGATAGAGAGTCAGGGAAATTGCTGATAGTCGTAACTTTTATTTAAATTTCTTTAAAACTGCTAACATTAATACAGCACATCTTGATTTTATCGTCTGTAAGCATAAGCAGGAGTTAATGTAGCAGTTATAAGGTGAACTACTTTCTTTCGTATAATGATCGATCTATTATCAAATAGCAACACTTTGCGCCAACCAAACAGATGTGACGTACGGACTCGTCAGAACACACAAGTGACATGACGGTCATGAGTATAACAATCAAGATGCGAATAATCTTAACTAGCAGAGAGATCCGATGTTGCCCAGGATTGAATGATGATCAACGAATGTTTCACATTCTATTTTTATTGTCATCGAAATCAAATCGATTGATTGCCTGCTCTAGTTGAGTCTTTGTAACTCTCCAACAAGTTAAAAATAGGGTTTACTTTTGGAACGGCTCTCCTATGACAAAGTGAGCCCCGGACGCTCATGCACAGCCATCGTTCATTGTTGGTAAAAGTGGATTGAAAAATGTGGTGACTATGTAAAAAAATAAATTCTGATACACAAAAGGTCGCTCGTTCTAACGGCACAACCTCTGTCTTCGTAGCTCCTTAACTTTATGAGCTAAAAATTTTACATTTGGAGCAATACGGGTATTTAAGAGGACGACTCAACAAAATGTTTTCAGGTCGTACTTGAAAACGACTATGTTGTAGTAAACTTGGAATCAACCCCGTTATATTGTGTTCCATAGACGGGTAGTTCTTAGAAAGAAACTGTGCTCATAGAAGTTCCGTTTCTTTTTGGGTACAGGTAGGGAGTGAGGAAAATTGTTTACAGTGTAGCTAAACGAGTTTTTGCTGCGAATGTTTTGCAAAAAGAAACTAGAGATGGGGAGTCATTCCAGCACCTACCACGGAGATAAAAAGAAATACTAGAAACGCATCTTTTGTAAGAAAGAGGATGCAGGGAAAGAGAAGAAGACAAAATTCTCGCTAGATTTCGATGTCAATCTTGTGTTTCAGTTTTTCAAATCTTTTGCGCTATTATATATATATACATATATATATATATATATATATATATATATATATATATATATATATATATATATACAAAAGTAAGAATGTGTGGGGTCCAGGTGAGATGTATGAGTGTGTGAGGACAATTCTCAACCTATATGCTCAACAAACTTTTGATCTACATACTTGAAATTTGGTATATAGGGTATTCAGACACGTGGAAAACTTTTAAATCGGTTTTCATCAAGACTAAGGGCTGCTAAGGGGTCAGAAATGAAAAATTGGTACGTGGGGGGGTCATCGGATTTTTATCTGTTTGACGAATGTGTGTGCGTGAATGGGTCATATGACATATACCTTATGTTTAGAATAAATAGGTTTTAAAACACTTTTTAAACATCATGTCAAGCTGGTCTAATGGTTATCGTGCTTGACTCACTGTTTTTAGGTTTTGGTTTCGATCTCAGCTCGAGTATTTTTTTTACTTACAAGAAGTGAAAGAAGTTTAGAAAAAAAACATAATACTCGCATACACACGTCTCAGTTTCTTTCCATTTTTTTAAATTCTTTTTTTTTCTTTACAGAAATTTAACGTTAGATTTAATACCGGGCAACAGCGGGTACATCTTCTAGTATTTGAATAAGTGAATCTGATATTAGATAACGCATATCTTGCAACATCGGTATGGATATTTATAAAAAAAACATTTTGTAACAACTGTTATATACATCCCTCTGCCTGTTCTACAAGTATTTTAATGGTGAATGCTCTGGCGAACCGCAGACACTTGTGCCCCCACGACGTAGACACCATCGACAAACCCGACAGGCAGCTAAATCCCACCCACACAAAGTAGAGATCCCTAGATGTAAAGGATCTTTCTACTCCAGTAGTTTCTTCCCCAGAACCGCTAAACTCTGGAACTCCATTCCAGGTCCCTGCTTCCTCAACTGTACTGACATGCAGAAGTTCAAGTATAACGTGAACCAACACCTTGCTACCCAAATCCCTACATAGTACCCCAGTAGTTGTTACCCCTGATAGTAGCCCCCTACATCAAAGTGGCAATGTGCCTTGTTTGGGGTGAAAATGTAAAAAAAAAAAAAAAAACTATGAGCAAGTTGAAAGAAGAAGATTTTACACAGTTTGTGGTGATGGAATGGGTGCTTATTTAGAACTAGCGGGGGTACCCGGCGTTGCCCGGGTGTTTGTGATGTTAAATAAAAAAGAACTCGGGGTTGGGGGGGTAGGATCGAACCCGAAGCCCTGAGGCGAAGTTTGAAAATAAAATCGGCCAGCCAGATAAGTTACTGAAAGATGTTTGAATTTATTTAAGTAAGAACAAAATTGACAGGTGCGTGCCCGGAAGTCGTCGAGCGTTACGACGACGACGACGACGACGACGACGACGACGACGACGACGACGTCAATGACCAGGTTTGTTTGTTATAAGCGAAGTAAAAAAAGAAAACAACGTTAAAACTTAAGCGAGGGCAAAACACAAAAAACTAACGTAAGGCAAACGAACGATGAAAACAGAAACGAACCCATGAAAAATGGCTTAAATAAGCCTGTTTCGATATTAAAATTTAAAAAGTCAATGGGTACCCGGGTGTTTTTGGGTGTGTGGTCGGGGGTGGATAAGCGAAATAAAAAAAAAAAACAGAAAAACGAACGTTACGTGAAAAATGGCGTAAATAACACTGGTTCAATATATATATATATATATATATATATATATATATATATATATATAGAGAGAGAGAGAGAGAGAGAGATCTAGACAGAAAACGAGAAAAACGTTAACTTTTTCACCCCGAAATCGACAATTTTCGACAGGGGGGAGGGTCAACAACGTATGCGTCAGATGACGTCATGACGTCGTGACCTGATTTACTTTAAATAGTTGATAAACCAAACAAACTTTAAAGACGTCGCTTTAGCTTGGTTCATTATCTAAACGTTTTGGGTTCGAATCGTGGTGTGAAATGTTTTTTTTTTTCGATTTTTTTAATTTAAATATTGAACCCTGTATTATTTAAGCCATTTGTCACGTAACGTTCGTTCATTTTTCTGTTTTAATCGTTCGTTTGCCTTACGTTATATTTTTTCGTGTGTTTTACCCCCCCGCTTAATTAAAACGTTATTTTCTTTTCTTACTTCGCTTATAACAACGCTTACATCGTCATCGTCGTCGTCGTAACGCTCGACGACTTTCAAACATCTTTCACTTCTGGCTGGCCGATTTTATTTTCAAACTTCGCCTCAGGGGTTCAGCTTCGATCCTACCCCCCCGGCTTCTTTTTTATTTAACACCACACACCCCAACAAACACCCAGGCGTTCGCTTATATATATATATATATATATATATATATATATATATATATATATATATATATATATATATATATTAAACTTATTCTAAACAAAACTAAATTGCAGAGAAATCTTTATGACGTCATACGTGAAATGATCAAGTAGTTTTGTAACGAAGCGCGTATGAGTGCGTGTAAAAATATAAGCAGCAGGGGAAGGATATATGACTGGCGAAGATATTAGCACCAACAGCAGCAGAAGGTGTTTGAGCACGTATGCAAATTATCAACTGTAAAACCAGGTGTAATGGACGTGTGGTTCCCGCGGTAGTAGCGAGAGCCTTTTAAGCTGGTGTCGAGACGGCAGGGTATTGTTAATCCCATGGCAGACGAAATGAACAGTAACCCCCCCCAAAAAAACAAAAACAAAAAAACAAACAAAAAACAACAAGAACAACAACAACAAGCCAGCATTGTTTGGAAAGTAATGGTGATAAATGCATTTGTTAAACAAACAAAGAAACAGACAAAAAAGCCAAGTCCGATTTATTTATTTTTGTTTGTTTTGTTTTCGACGGTACCAGACAGCGTTGGGATCCAGATGATGTTTGAACTGTTCGAGAGTAACGACCACGTTATAGTTTTTCTTCAGTTTTTTTTTTACAAATTTTTTTGTGATTAATATAAAATAATTAGTATTACAAAGCTGATATTACAAGTTTGAATTATTGGTAACTTATCTGCCCTTGTTTTTATTTTCAAGATGGCGACGCTGGACAGTCATTTTTTGCTTATCCATAACATTTACTTTTCTTAATTAAAAAAATAAAACTATTTTACTAATTAACGTGATTTTTTTTCATATGACATTTGCGTTCCCTGACAGGTGCGTACACCATAAAGTTGTTTTTTTTTAAAGCCCTTTTGTATTTTTTGTTTAAGTTTTGCTTAGGCCCCGCCATACGGCGATTTCACCTTACGATATCAACACCAGAACGAAATGATGCCATATCCCGGGGTTCTACTGTATAAAGTTGTAATTTCAAAAATAAAAAATATATCCATATGACTTGGGTGCATCAGCTTGAATCGAAACCGATACCAAAACTTATAAAGAAAAAAAATATGTGTACATATATAACTTGAGTTTTTTCAGTTATGATCGGAACTAAAACCAAAACTTATGAAGAATTCTTGATAAAATTATCTATGACAAGACATGGAAGGTCATCTATAATATAGATCTCACCTGTCTGTTTAAATGTATGTATGTATGTCTAAAACTTTCGACAGAGGCGACGAAGTTTCACGTGATCTGTATCATTTTGAAGCTCGCCGTCTCGGACGACAAATATCGAATAATTGGCCAAAAGCACTAATTCCTCCTGGGTAGTTTTCTACAAGGGGTTGTCGATTTTTGCGAGCCATTTTTGCAAGTCATTGTATCGGTTGAATTGACTTTGCCTAATTTTAACATTTCGAAATTCCGGTCGCGTCATGGAGTAGCGGTAAGACGTCAAATTTTCTTTTACTTTCTTTTCCGCCTTCACGCCAGGGTTCGAGCCTGCCTGCATACTACCACTTAAAAACATTTTTTTTTTGCTCAACACACACTTCCAAACACCTGGGCAACGCCGGGCGCCCAGGTTAGTAACAATCAAACGAGAGTCATTCGGAAGAAGAAAAAAAATGTAAGCGTGACACACAAAATAACACATACAATATCGTATTAATAGTAGAGATAGAGATATAAAAGGTAAGACAGTAATAAAAGACTAAGTGCATTCGAAGATATTTTGGCAATTCCACTTGATCAGATTTTCTTTACTTCCTCACTGGATTTCACTTTTATTACTTGCGACAGTAGAAATCTTGTCCAATCTCAATTTCATGGCGGCCATCAGAGACGAAAAGTGAACTCTACACTTTTATCTCCCCAACATTTTCACACGATACCACGGTGACAAGATGAACAGATTGCACGAATCTGTCCTAATGTAATCCCCCGGTGTGTGGTCTAATTTTTATTTTGCTTTTTTTTGTGTGTTTCTTACACGTCCTTTTTCGCCTCGTTTCGACCAGCAGGACTTTAGTGGACGCGGTGCGGATATTGGAAATCCCGCGCGTGGCAATCATAAGATGATTACGCGAGCGGCACGGCCATTAAAAAGGAGAAAGCCGGGATTGCAACTAGCAAAACCTAAAGGTTCGAAGTGATGAGCTATCCAGCAGATTCCGGAAGAGATGGAGACGAGATGAGAATTACGAAAAGAGCGCCAACTTTTCATCTTGAAAATCACGTTTTATTTAGCAAGAACTTATTTTTGAAACGCACCTATATATATATATATATATATATATATATATATATATATATATATATATATATAGTTCCGCCAAAAACAAAGTTCGCACTTGTAATTTTTTCAAAAACTGCAAACTTAAGCTAAATTGAATGTAACTGTTTAAACAACCTCATTTGATTCACCTTTTATTCCTCTATAATTGGCTTTTAATTAATTCCTTGCTTGTGTCCTCAAAACATAACCTACTTTGTTATTTCCAAATCTGTCTATATATATGACATAAAAGATGAGAATTAAAATTTAAATAAAACTCTATTATATCATCAGTAGTAAATCGGGATGTGCGAATGCTAAATCTTGGATATATTGAAATTTAAACCGCATTATATATATACTAGCATTTCAGCCCGGCGTTGCCCGGGTGTTTGGAAGTGTATGTTGTGCAAAAAATAAAAAAAAGAAAGAAAAAAAAGCAGTCAATTTTTTAAAACTTTGACCCCTATTATGTCCCCTTAAAATTTATTGTTTTGGGCTCAAATCAAGTTATTAAGTAAGATCCCTGTCCAAGGAACCTATATCTAAAAGTGTTTAGACCAAAAATTGTCGGAAGAGTTTGGTAGAGTTCTCAAAGATAAAATTGTTGAACTTTGACCCCTTAACAGCCAAATTCAGCCCAAAACGGATTACAAAGATTTTCCCAAATCTCAGTACCCTGTATATTAAATTTCGAGTCTGTAGACTTAAAATTGACAGAGTTATTGCGTAGGGAAATGTACACAGACACACACACATACAGGCACATAGACACGTTCACTTATATATATATATATATATATATATATATATATATATATATATATATATATATATATATATATATAGAGAGAGAGAGAGAGAGAGAGATACATATATATTAAATAAAAATGAGAAATAAAAGGTACATATAACTTAATTATATCAGATCAATAAGGAAAGAATGAGGGCGAAAAAACCTCTTTAGGCCATAATATTTCAAATCGAAACGCTTCTTATCAGAAGAAAAGAAATAAAAAATATAAATTAAAACTGTCTCAAAAACATTTTGATTGGAAATGAAGGAATTATATGTTAAGATATATATACTTAAAATATCTTAACATATAATTCCTTCATTTCCATAAAATGCAAGAATAAAACATGAAAATATAACTGCAAAGAAAGAAATTAAGTTTACGTGAATGAAACTAAGTGAAAGAGTAGTATATAAATACTCGTATAAAAAAATAAGTATCACTTAATTAGCTGGAACTTTCACAAAACACTCGTCTCCCTACAATCACTACCAATAATCCCCCCCACTTTCTATATATACCTAAACCTAAACGCAACTTCTATAAACAAAGCTTTTATTTCATAGAATTACCCGCCTGCGGAATTCTGTTCCTCTAGCCTGCTTTCCAGATGACTACAATATGGTCGTCTTCAATTCTAATGTAAACAAATTCTTGTTAAGCCATCTGTTTAAAAAAATCAAATTATATTTAATTCCTTACATCAACGATTACTAGTCTGTTGTCCTGGTGATAAATGTACTACCATTGACCTTTATCCTCGAGTGGTTTTCGAGCCTCGATAAGTAATGGCTCCATTATTAAAAAAAGAACTGAAACTGCGTGAATCTTGCGAATGTAATTGAAAGTAGACGGTAACATTATTTTTCTATCTGGATGTTCGTTTAAAACGTCAGTATACCTTCACAATCGATGACTCAAATCATTAAATGCCTACGACGATGCACAATATACAAGCATTGACCCAATGGGTCACGTTAGCTTCAACTTCAGCACATACACACACACACACACACACACACACACACACACACACACACACACACACACACACGCACATATATATATACTAAATGGAAGATCGGCGTTACCCGGTCGTGGAATGCCTTTTAATATGATATTGTAATTTATTCAGATTAGGTATGTATTATTATCGAATCAATTCTCTATTGAGTATTATATATTACGAGGAATAATTTGCCCAGTACACGAATTTGCGCCCCCAAACAAAACAAAAAACATAAAACAAAAAATGAATAAAAAATAAAAATAATGATAATGTCGTTTATCAAATCCCGTCTGTATTTGTTTACAATATCACGTCAGCTGATATTTGGGTTTGACGATGAATGCCCTGTGAAAGTCACTTCTGATTAATGTTTAATTTTAAAATATGCAAGCAAAGAAATGATTTGTGGCGATTTTAAATGGGTTCTCTTCTTTTACAATAACCTAAATTTGTTAATAACAAAAAAATAAACTGGTGAAAAACATCCGGGCTTGAACTGGGGACCATTCGATCTGTAGTCGGATACTCTACCAATGAGCTATATTTCCAGATGACAGTAGTTCTACATTTTTTTAAATAAGAAATGAGTTGCTGCAACTTGAACTTCCCTTGAGTTGCTAAAAATTATCTCCCTTGGACGGGTTTAACTGTTAAGTAATTTTAAATTAATTTTTAGCTATTATAGCTTGATTATCTAAGAATCAATGGACATCCTGCGCAACGGATAAGTGCGCCGATTAACAATACCTTCTAAATGACAGTGTTCGAGAGGTTTAAGTTTGAATCCTCAATACAAACGTTATCTAAAATGCAATAAGTGACAATCTACTTAAGGTTAAAGGTTCAATCCTTAGTGCGGGCGATACTTAGACTATGATAACGAATAACTTAGGACTTCTACTTCGGTCCAATTTAAGTATATGTTTTTTTAAATCTAAAGTGTCCCCTTTTAGACTGTAGCATTTTTCCCACATTAAAAACCAACCTTGTGACTAACTCTATTCTAGTGAAGGAGGCAAGTTAGTAGGAGTATACTACTCTTGTTTGAATTCTTCGGACTACTGTTCTCATCTTGAATCGGGTATCTTTATGTCGGATTCAGCAATCTGCACGGAGTTTCGAACGGAACCCTTTATTTAATCTACTGGGTAGCATGCTCTCGTTCCGTCAGCCATGTCTGGGTATAAGTCCTAAGCCATTCGCAATTGTATTTTTAGTGCCGTCCGCACTGAGAATTGAACCATCAACCTTCAGAAGAGTTATACATTTACAACTGAATTTTACCAAGTACTTTAGCCACTATGTCACGGTCTTTCTATCCAGTTGTGGTTGACGAAATGAGAGAATGCTACTCCAGTAGATTAAATAAAGGGGTCTGTTCGAAATTCTAGGCAGCCTCCCGAGTTCGACAGAAAGATTCTCTTTTTCAACATGAGGATTTCCGAGTTCGACAAGATACACATGAAGAAAGTCGGAGGTTATATCGATCGAAACCTCGTGAAAATGACAATTTTTTTTTTCAGGATGAAAAAAGTAGTCCGAAAAATAAATAAGACGAATACTTAGGGCTTTTACCCGGGTTAGATTAAGGAAGTATGTTTTTTTTCTAATCCAGAGTGCACCTTTTAAGAGAGCTGATTTTCACCATTTTAAAACCCGACATTGTGTCTAACTCTGTCCTAGCGAGGAGGCAAGTAAATAAGTGTATTCTATACTAAGAAGTATGGCGTGGTTTGCTTGAAGCATTGTTTAACGGACAAAAGGTATTTTTGAAGGCTTACAATGCAGAAATGTATAGTCGTTATGAGTAGATAAATAAATAAATCTATCTATATACCTATAAAAGTGAACATGTCTGTGTGTCTGTGTGCCTGTGTGCCTGTGTACATTTCCCTACGCAATAACTTTGTCAATTTTTAGTCTACAGACTCCAAATTTGATATACAGGGTACTGAGATTTGGGAAAATCGATGTGATCGGTTTTTGGCCAGAAATTTGGCGATTAAGTTTTCAAAGTTCAACGATTTGACCTTTGAGAACTCTACCAAACTCCTCCGACAATTTTGGGCACGCACTTGAAATTTTAGATATAGGTTCCTTGAACATGGATCCTACTTAATAACTTGATTTGAGCCCAAAACAATAAATTTAAGGGGTCATAATAGGGGTTAAAGTTTAAAAATAATTGACCTCTGCGGTCTCTTCCAAATTACTCAGACAATTTCTGGTCTAAATATGTGAAATTTTACATAAAGGGTACTCAGAGACAGGGCAAACTTTTTCATCAGTTTGGGTCGAAATTTTTTAGTTACTAATATATAAATGTATGTATGTCTGTTTGCATGTCTGCCTTAAACTTTCAATAGAGGCGACGGATTTTACCAAGATCAGTATCGTTTTAAAGTTCGACCTTTCATACGACAAATATCGAAAAATTGGCTAAAAACATTAATATCTTCATCTTCAACTAGCCACTTTTTTTTACAGGGGAGGGGTCACTTTTTTCGACGATATTTTTTAAAGTTATCCTCTCCTTTAGATTGTCTAGTCTTAATTTAAAAAAAATGTCGCTTCCGGTTTGGCGGTTGTCATAACAGCATAAACGTTAGGTTTTACCCGTTCTTTTCCTCCTTTGCGGTACGGGTTCGAGCCTGGCTTCTTACTACCACTTTTTGTTTTGCTCAACATACACATCCAAACACCCGGGCAACGCCGGGCTGAAATGCTAGTATATCTATAAAAGTGAAAGTGTCTGTCTGTCTGTGTGTGTGTCTGTATGTGTACATTTCCCTACGCAATAACTCTGTCAATTTTTAGTCTACAGACTCGAAATTTGATATACAGGGTACTGAGATTTGGGAAAATCTATGTGATCGGTTTTCGGCCAGAAATTTGTCTGTTAAGCGGTCAAAATTTAACGATTTGACCATTGAAAACTCTACCAAACTCCTCCGACAATTTTTGGTCTAAACACTTGAAATTTTAGATATAGGTTCGTTGGACATGGATCTAACTTAATAACTTGATTTAAGCCCAAAACAAAAAAGGTTAAGGGGTCATAATAGGGGTTAAATTGTAAAAGACTGACCGTTTTTTTTTGCTCAGCATACACCTCCAAACACTCAGCCAACGCCGAGCACCCATTTTAGTATATCTATAAAAGTGAAAGTGTCTGTCTGTCTGTGTACATTTCCCTTCGCAATAGCTCTGTCAATTTTTAGTCAACAGACCCGAAATTTGATATACAGGGTACTGAGAATTGGGAAAATCTTTGTGATCCGTTTTCGGCCAGAAATTTGGCTGTTAAAGGGTCAAAGTTTAACGATTTGACCTTTGAGAACTCTGCCAAACTCCTCCGACTATTTTGCGTCTACACACTTGAAATTTTAGACAGGTTCATTAGACACGGACCTAACTTAATAACTGGATGTGAGCCCACAACAAAAAAATGTTAAGGGGTCATAATAGGGGTAAAAGTTAAAAAAATTGACCCTTTTTGTTTTTGCTTAGCATACGCCTCCAAACACCCGGCCAACGCCGGGCACCCATGCTAGTAAATAATAATTCAATAATTTTTTTGTTTATTTACCGAAATGTTTATTATTTTTTAAATAATCTTTTTATACAAAGAAACAAGTTTCGGCGAAATTTATAGTCCCTATTTAGTTGCCTCCCCACGAGGTACACTGCGATACCGAAAATCTAGCTCGCTAAAAAGGCATTTTCGATTTGGACAAAAATGAGAAATTTCTACATTTATAGGAATTCTTCCTTCACTAATGATGGAAAGAAAAGATGAAATGTTGTTGATATGTAAGCATAAAAATTGAAATTTTATATGCATGTTGTGAATAAAAAAATGAAAGCCGACTGAAAGGTGTTTTGAAGGCTTACAATGCAGGAATATACATTCGTTGTGAGTAGATAAATAAATAAATAAATAAATAATAATTCAATAATGTTTTTGTTTATTTACCTGAATGTTTTTTTTTCAACTGTGGATAGTATTTATTCCATAGGTCGTTTCGAGCGTATAACTCATCGTCAGTGGAGAAACATATCCATTATCTAAGCTGTCAATTGTAAAGCCCGGGTGTATCTCGCCATTTTACAATTGACAGCCTAGAGAATGAATATATTTTTCCACTGACGGTGAGTTATACACTCGAAAGGACATATGGAATAAATACCATCCACAGCTGAACAAAAAAATCATTCAGGTAAATAAATAAAAAAATTATTTATTTATTTATTTATCTGAACATAACGACTGTACATCCCTGCATTGTAAGCCTTCAAAAAACACCTTATATTCTATACTATTCACTCGAATTGATCACAGCCAGTTTGTTGGACACCTTTTTAATTTTATCTCTCCAGCCGGGCAATGTTATGTATCCATGCTGCTATTGTATATTATCTGCGTGCCTGCATTCACTTAAGAGGTGTACATGTCTATAAAAACCGTTGTATCAGCGTTTTTTTTTGTCTGTATACATTTTTAAAAGCCACAAGAACAGCGGGAGGAACGAGACAATCCCAAACGATCAATATTCCTGCAACCTCTTCCATCGACCGGCCGTAATGTCACACCGAGGCTTTTCTGTGCGTGTAACAGTTTTATGTGCTGTTCGGACAGCCACCGTCAAAATGGCCTCCTTGGCATTTGAGTGGACCATACTGCTGCCATTACAGGTCATTGGAAACACTAGGCAGTCGAAGGCGTAAAAGGGAAATAATATGGCAGAACACACACACATACACACACACACGCACACGCATATCTCTCTCTCTCTCTCTATATATATATATATATGTATGTGTGTGTGTGTGTGTGTGTGTGTGTGTGTGTGTGGTCTGAGGAAGTGCAAAAAGATAGTCATAGGCGATCAGATGGCCCATGTTATTAAAGTATTGACCGGGCCAATAGATTGATTTATGTTAAGCGTTTTGCAGCTTCGCTTAAAGTGGTATTGCGCGCGCGCGCGCACACACACACACACACACACACACACACACACACACACACACACACACACACACGTATATTTGTGTATATTTTGTAATAGTAAAAGTAAAGGATAAATTTGATATACTTGGTATTTGGCGTTCCTTCAAAGGGACAAAGTTGTTTCAGGGCGGCAAAAAACAAAAACAAAAAACAAAAAAACAAAACAAAAACAGATCAGGAAAGTGAGAGACCTATTCGTCCCTATGAAAAAAGATATGTTTTTCCTTTGTCTGAACCAAACGAAGATGATTATTTGCTTTTGATTATTCGCGCACGTTTGTTTGTTACGATGTGAACAGAGTTATGGAAACACCCACATATACATACAACTAGAGGAACATTTTAAACACTAGGCATTCACAGATTATATATATACATATATATATATATATATATATATATATATATATATATATATATATATATATATATATATCACACATTTATATACACCCACTTCCGCTATGGAACTGGGTGTATATTAACGTATGATATATATAGATTATATACTTATATATATATATATATATATATATATATATATATATATATATATATATATATATAAAGCTGAATGTCTGTGTGTGTGTCTGGTCACAAATAGGCTCCTATATGGTTGACTATTATAGAAAACCGATTACATATAATGATAGAAGATGTATCGAGACACAGGAATGGGTATAGTTGATCTGGCATAATGATGATTCATTAAAATTGTGGGGTCGGCGTACGCGCCCGGTCCGCGAAGTATGGAAATAAAAAATTAAAAATTAAAAAAAAAAAAGTTTACAAGTGTTTTTGATATAGATGTACACATAATAATACTTTGATAAGTATGTTTTAACTTAAATAGGGATGGTATAATAAAATTGTGGGGTCTGCGTTCGCGCCTGTACTCCATAGAATGGAAATAGGCACAAACTTTAATAAAAACTTTTCATATCTATCTGCGTAAGTATACTTTGATAATTATGTTTCAGTTTAAAGAAATATGGTATAATAAAATTATGGGATGTTAGTTCAGCGCCTGACCTCCATAGAATGGAAATATGTCACAAAGTTTAACAAGGTATGTTAATATAGATCCATAGAATATTGTGATAGCTGTTTCAGTGTGAACAGGTATGGTATAATGAATTATGGGATTTATCTATTTTATTTTTACTTTCATCATATTTTGCTTTGGTTTTGATACCCCCAAATTCGAAGCTATCTCTTTACAACCCTTCCTTTTCATAACCTATCATACTTTCATAAATCAGAGTCCATTTTCTGTAGGCTGTTTTTGAACCCAGTCAACGACGAGTACTTTTGCTAGTACATATATATATATATATATATATATATATATATATATATATATATATATATATATATATATATATGCGTTTTATTTTTTATTACCGTATCTTTCTGTTAAGTTACATTATTGTTTCAGCTACCCAGCCGTTTTTTCTGGCCGTCTGTAGCTTCCTCAGACTTTTACAGAAACCCAGGTTTTCTGTAAAAGTCTGAGGAAGCTACAGACGGCCAGAAAAAAAAACGGCCGGGTAGCTGAAACAATAATGTAACTTAACAGAAAGATACGGTAATAAATAATAAAACGCATATTTGCTCTACAACAGTATTGAGCACTCTCTTCAGCTTTTATTAATTACCATTTCTACTATATATATATATATATATTTATATATATATATATATATTTATATATATATATATATATATACCTATGCATGCAATGGAGAGAAACAAATATTCGTACACTTGAAAAATAGTATTTTTATAGATGTAAAAGCTTAAACACAGACAAATTTAGATATGTTTTATTTATAAAGATACATACTATTACAAGAATAATAATAAATGTAATTAATTCTCATAATGAGAGAAATTAATACATCTTTTAAACATTTTACTTGGCGAAAAAAAGATTAAATGTCCTTGCTTGCAACTACACGAGTACACCAGTATCCCATTCACAGTTTTAAAGTTCATAAAAAACACTTTGTTGTCGTTAAAACTCTATGACTAAATGAGTCTATTATAATAACCAGACCGGATAAAGGTTCAGGGGTTGTCGTAATAAATCATCAAAATGACGTCAACAAAATGTTAGTTTACTGAATGACAAGAATTTATTTAACTGGTCCCTCATCATGCGACAGCTTCCTTAGATACTAAATTCCAAAACTAACTGGTATAGTGGGTGGAGAGCTGTGTATTCCTTTCCGATAGCAAGTGAAATTAGACCCTAACGCTCTATCCCCAAGTGAAATTAGACCCTAACGCTCTATCCCCAAGTGAGATTAGACCCTAACGCTCTATCCCCAAGTGAGATTAGACCCTAACGCTCTATCCCCAAGTGAAATTAGACCCTAACGCTCTATCCCCAAGTGAGATTAGACCCTAACGCTCTATCCCCAAGTGAGATTAGACTCCAACGCTCTATCCCCAAGTGAAATTAGACCCCAACGCTCTATCCCCAAGTGAGATTAGACCCTAACGCTCTATCCCCAAGTGAGATTAGACCCTTACGCTCTATCCCCAAGTGAAATTAGACCCTAACGCTCTATCCCCAAGTGAGATTAGACCCTAACGCTCTATCCCCAAGTGAGATTAGACCCTAACGCTCTATCCTCAAGTGAAATTAGACCCTAACGCTCTATCCCCAAGTGAGATTAGACCCTAACGCTCTATCCCCAAGTGAGATTAGACCCAAACGTCTATCCCCAAGTGAAATTAGACCCTAAAGCTCTATCCCCAAGTTAAATTAGACCCTAACGCTCTATCCCAAGTGAGATTAGACCCTAACGCTCTATCCCCAAGTGAAATTAGACCCTAACGCTCTATCCCCAAGTGAAATTAGACCCTAACGCTCTATCCTCAAGTTAAATTAGACCCTAAGGCTCTATCCCCAAAACTCATAAAGCGGATATCCCTTTAAGGTCCATTCTTTCTATGACAGAGTAATCACAACACCAATATCCTACATGCAGTGTTAGAGCTTTATAGTAAATACTGCCTAAAAGATTCTTTTTTTTTGATTTTATTAAAAATTCTAAGGTTGTCAATAAATTTATGTGATCCTACGATATTAGCAACTTATTTAATCGTGTTCCTATTTTAGAAACAATAAATATGAGTTCTGTTTTTTTATATCGTAGGAGTTATCATCTATTTTTAAAAGCGTTTTCATTAAGCTGATAAAATTTATCATCCGATTTGTTTTAACGATGTAATGTATAGGCAAATAGGTGGTGTATCGATGGGCTCAGTTCTGGGACCAATAATTGCGAAGATTGTGGGTTTCTATGAGACATAATTATTATAAGCACCATAAAAAAACATTACTTTCGATATGTATACGAGACATTTGACCTTTTCAATCATCAAACCGAGGCAAATAAATTTTACCTAGTTAATAACATGCATCCCGTGTTAAAATATACTTGAGAGAAAGAGAGAGAGAGAGAGAGAGAGAGAGAGAGAGAGAGAGAGAGAGAGAGAGAGAGAGAGTTTAATTCTACATTAGCTTTCCTCGATGTATTAATAACAAAACCTCATTAATTTACCTAACATAAATCATAAATTTACTATAAACCTACGTTTACTGGACTGTACACACTCTGGGATTCATTTTGCCCTAAAAAACGGAAATATAATTCAATTTGGATCTTAACACATCCTACACAAAGACAAAGTTGGATGAAAAACTAGTGCTAATATTTTATCTAACTGATGTAATTAGGTCGGCCATCAAAAGGAAAATGACTGCCTTTCCCCGAACAAAACTTAGTATTGTCGCTAATTGTCCAATTTACATTTATTTGCCATGATTAGTGACAGTAAGTGAGAAATTCGCCAAATAAATCATCTCAACAGTTGAAAATTGCTATTTTTTGCTTCTAATGTACGTGTTGTGTTGTCTACGAAACCATTAATAGCATTCTCTCAAAAAGACGTTCTACGACCCGACCATAAAATACTGTAATTTATCAATTTAAATGTAGTTGCAGTGCCAATATTTCCCTCATTACTAAATTCCAGCTGGCCAGGGAAGCATGCTTAGACCAGACGCCCTATCCATAAAGGAAAAAAATTTTTTAACGATTCAAAATAATCTTTCTTCATCGACTGCTTGCAAACGGGGTATTTCTACAGATTTTAATTACGCATTTTATTGATTTTTAATTTGGATATATTTGTTAACATTGTAAATCCAACTTCTTCGTAGGATAACATTGACTCTTATGATCGTTTCGCCTTCGAAATACTTAACCACTTCTTTTCAGCTGGATTTTAAATCTTTAATTTTTAATTAGTTTTATTGTTATTGTACGTTAACAGGCTAATTTTGAAATTGATTGTTAATTAGAATTTGTTTAATATTTCTTAATTCGTTAAAGAATATTTTGTCTGGTTAAAACGATTAATTTTGAGCAGTTCAATAGATGTTTAAGTATTTTACTTAAATTCAATTGACTTGTTTAGGGGAAAGTTTGGTGATTTCCCCTCTAACTAACTGAAAATAAATAGAATTGTCCAATCTATTTATGCTATATCTAAAATCAATTTGCTAGATATAATGAGTGCATACATGGACGAGAAAATGTATTAAATAAAGCAATCAAATAAAAAATATGAATTAAAAACGTAAATAAATATAAATAATATTAACATTTACGTCTAATAAAACAGAATAATTAAACAACTTATCTGCTAAAAGCTTACGTCTTTAATACAAACTATTAAAGCTTGTCTTAGCTTTAGATACAGTTCAGCGTTCAAAAATGTATCTCTTTATCTGTGCCTAAAAAATTATCTCTTTATCTGTGCCTAAACCTTAACGTAGATTCCATGAACAAAGCTTCTTTCTTAGAACTGCACATCTATGGAATTGTTTTCCATTTGCCTGCTTTTCAGCTGACTACAATATGGTCGTCTTCAAGTCCAACGTAAACAAGTTCTTGATGAGCTGTCCCCCTTAAGTAATCCAATTTACCAAATTTCCATTACTAACGATTACTATGATATTGTCCCATTGACTACTGTACACTCTTTAACCCTTATCCTCGAGTGGCCTCTGGGCCTTGATAATTGATGACTCCCATGTAAAAAAAATATTTAATAGATGTTTAATCATTCCCATTTTCCCAATGTGAACATTCGATTCTATAGTTTGGAATGCGTGAGTTAATTATTTGTATAAGAAATTGTGATGATTTCATCATTGTTAGAGCCAACGATTAGATGTAAAAACAGAATTTTATTTTTGAATTTTTTTTAGATCAGATTTGTTATTTTGTATTATTTGGATTAGTTGTATTATTTGGGTTAGTTGTATTATTTGGGTTAGTTAGGCTACTTTTGTCTTTTTTAGTGTTATTCGCATAACGTTTCGGTCGATGTAACCTTTAACTTTTTTCATATGTATCTTGTCAATCTCCTGAACTATTTTGTCGAACTCGGCAATCTTTCTGTCGAACTCGGAATTCTCCACGAAATTTCTAATGAGATCCTTTACTTAATCCACGGGGGTAGTATGTTCTCGTTCCGTCAGCTATAACCAGGTAGAAGTATTAAGTAATCCGTAATTGTATTCGTAGTATCGCTGCACCAAAGATTAAAACTTCCAGAAGAGTGTCACTTAGAACTGAATTTTACTTAGTACTTTATTCGTTATACTACGGATCCTTCATACAATTGAAGAAGGTTGAAGGTTAAATCGACGAAATATTATGAGAATAACACATAAATGCAATTTTATTATTAACGTTTAGCTCATAAGTTAATGTAACTACAGAATTATTTTGAAAAAGATTTTGCGTCGTTGGCAACTAAAATAAGGATATCGTCAACGTGGCGCGAATAAATGGAGGGTTCATTAATTATAGTAAATATTTTATTTTTAAGTTTGATCATGTAGAAATTTCTGATAGTCGAACTGAGAAACGACTCCATGGAAACACCGACGATTTGAGTATAGATGAGTCAATGTTTAGGTTTACGACCATTGAGAAAAACTTGGATTTTTAGTTTAGTTAAGACAAACCTGCTTGTATTAAATATTTGTCCAATAATACCGTGCGTATTAATTTTGATGAAAACACATCCATGCCTAATCTTGTTAAAGGATTTGGACATGTCAGGCGCTATTGCTTTAACTTCATCTATCTTATTTAATGTGTAATATTTGCGTCCAGAAATTGGCCGTTAGAACATCCGTCTATTTATGCTTTAGGTTAGAAGAAGTTTAGCATTGTCAAGTTAATGGACTACCGTTATACTGATTAACTAGCTGCGTATACCAGGTGATACCCGGTCGAAACAAATTACCGGGCGGAGGGATTAGTCATATACGATTTCAGATACACTGATTATCCTAAATTATTATTAAAAGTGACCGCATGTTGTACTTACGAAAGTATTAAAACATATCTCTCTTGGTCTATGAAAATCAAACGCGAAGTAATTCTCATAGTTAAAAGGTGAAATAACTTTCATAGCTTAAATAAATAATCTTACTTCCGGTTTTAAACGAAATTTCTGTCAGCTAATAATGCTTGAAAATAAATTTAATTATATATAAATTAAATGAAATTTAAAGTAAATTAAATACATCAATTTTAAACAATATTTCTAAATAGAAACAATTAATAATATCGAACTAATTATTAAAATAGATTTTCTTTAATGCAATATGCAAATGAGGTTACTCACTGAATGTAGATTTATTTTGACTAAATAGTATATATAGAAATAATGCTAGAATAAAAGTCTATATAAGTTGGTTAATTAATTTATTAAATTGTATCTTTTGTATATATTAATTAGATTGTGAACAAACAAGTAAACAGATAAGACTACGATTTATTATCTATATATTAATACGATAACATGTGTGTTCTTTTGTGTGTCAGGCTTACATTCTGGTCGTTTAATTGTTATATTTTTCTATTTCTTGTTATAAATAATTTTACCAAGAATTCTTCATAAGTTTTGGTTTCGGTTTCGACTATAGCTGATGGCACTTAAATAATCTATTTTTTATACATAATTTTATCAAAAATTATTCAGAAGTCTTGGATTCGGTTTCGATTATGGCTGAAGAAACTCAAGTTATATATATATATATATATATATATATATATATATATATATATATTTTTTTTTTCCATAAGTTTTTATTTCGGTTTCGATTCAAGCCAATGCATCCAAGTCATCTGGATATATTTTTTATTTTAGAAATCGCAACTTTATAATATATAAAAATCGATAGAAAATTAACTCTATACTAATATATAAGAAACCTGCAAGAATTAAAATGTCATATTTAAGCGTACTTTACGACTGAGCTTCGCCGGGCGTTCGTGCTAGTTTAGATAAATACTTTTGCAGTTTTAACAAAAGAGCTACAATAATATCAGCGCGTCTCCATTTACACTGAACATCTACAGAATGCTAGTATCAATATATTACATATGAATGAGTCTTCTGTGGAATTCCCACAGGTCCCACTAGTATTGATTAACAAAGAAAAGATTTTAGAAAAGAGCGCGGGAGACTGATTAGGTGGTAATTTTGCAGGTGAGTTCTTCCATCAAGGTTTTGAACGCTAGTATCACAGAAACAATTTTCCAGATATCAGGGAAGCAAAATCCAGCAACACGTTTGTTATAGAGTTTAAATGAGGTATTGACCAGTTTAGCAGATCATTCTTTTTATTAATACAGGAAGGATAAGTTCAAGTTCATGTTATTTAAAGGTGTCAAGGTCTTTATAATATCCAGGATATAAAAAGAGATGGGGATCAGGTGTTGTTTCTGTCCGTAACGGAACTTTTCAGAGAATGCTAAGAAGTTCAGCTTTATCCGTTGCCGGAAAATAATGTTAATTACTAATTGTTCACCAAACTGTGACAGATTTCCCCCAAATCACAAGTTCCTAATTTCTGCGACAATGCGTTTCCTGATCATTTCGGTATACCTACTTTTAGTTGCGGTTATTACATCCTTACAGCGATTTCTCGATTCTTTAATATTTTGTGTATTTGTAGCTGTTTCAATCTGTGCAATGCTTGCCACCTATGCGCAATAGCAGATGTACAGACCGCAGTGAGCCAATAGGAAGGGTAGCTACAAACCTCTCTCCCTGTGATAAGAATGAATTTCTAAATAACGTTAATTTTTTCAGCACGTTCCGTATTCTGCAGGAGTATAGAGAATTGCAATATAAGTAATTGACACACACACACACACACACACACACACACACACACACACAAACACACACATATATAATGTGCCTGCTTTGACTCATCTGATTATCTCAGTTACGCATTGTTCAATAAAAAATAGCTTTATTTTATGCAGCATCTTCGTGATGAAATCGTTACTACTCTTTTTGTACTATTATCATCGTTTTGAGTAACGTTGATTCGGTTTCGGAGGTTTCGGTGGCATCAAGCATTATTCAAAGATTATCAATATAGGCCATGGACACTCGTGACACAATCTTCAATTGTTGTCAAGAATATGTCAAGAAGTGAGGCTTGCTGATCCTCGGTATTTGGGAGGCGGGTCGGGAAATGGGTTATTTGTGAAAGGAAATGTGAAATCGAGAAACTATACGTAATGTTACCAGCTGCGTCTCTGTTACTACAAACCCCGAGATGATCTTTATGGTGGATATTAAAAAATTTAAAATACATGGATTTGGGAGCTCGAGTGCAGTCTCCACACTATTAGATGCATAGTTGAACAGAATACATTTCTGGGTCTAAGGAGAACGATAGAGGAAATATAAGTGACTAACTGTGTTGTAAATCACGTGTAGATCTAGTCACGTGATTCAAAACTATGTTTTTCTCGTTAAAGGTAAAGGATATAGACCACCAGAGTGCTTATGGCATAGCGCGAGATATCCTAGCATTTCTACACGATCGGAGAAGATTGAGTTTAGATTAGTTTGGCTGAGGGCTAGAGTATCTGAGAAGTTTACAAAAGCAAAGGATTCTACATCATCCAAGTTATTTCTAAGCCCTTGGATATTTGTGAACACGAATCTCAAGGGAGGAGGAGGAGGAGGAGGAGGAGGAGGAGGAGGTGTATTGGTTGTTTCTTGGGAAACCGTCTGGTTTAGACATATTACTTTTTGTGTGTGTGTGTTTTTTTTTTGTTTACGAGTTATTGAGAGTTAACTATTCTGTAGTTTTACCAAATAACTATTACTTTACTATTTTATATCCAAAACCGACTTCTCCCCATAATCTATTTGCTTTCTCTTGTATTTTCTCATCTTCATATTTTCTCCCTCCTTTTGTTCATCGTCCATTCTCCTTCTTTCTCTTTTGGGTTCATCTATTTCTCTTTCTCTCCGTTTCTCTCATTATTTCCCTTTGTTTCTTATTTCGCATTTTCTATCCATTTGTCTTTCTCTCCTTTTTTTCTCGTTCTTTTTTTAATCGTCTCTCCCTTACTCCATCTTTCTATCTCTCTTTTTCTTCATTTTCTCTTACTCTCCCTCTCCGCTTTATCTCTCTTTAGCTTTATTTGATTTTCCTCCGAATCTCAGTTTCTTATCGTTCTTCCTTTTACAATTCAATTTCAATATGGCTGCCTCTTTGCTATGTGTTCGTTTTCTCGCGAATTTCTTTTGAAGCTGGAAATAAAATGGCGTCTAATTGTCAATAGATGGTTCGCCATGTCTATGGCCATTGGATGATGCGTATTTCGAGTTAATAAGTTGACCATGAAATCCAATTAATTGAACAGACACTCGAATTCATTGTCAATATGTCATTGAAAGGACAACATAATTACTGCAACATTCATACATTCAGATAGCTCGAGCAAAATAGGAAGATAATTATAAGGATATTCATAAGCAACTTATATATGGAATGCACAAACATATATATATAAATATATTATATTATATCTATCTATCTATCTATCTATCTATCTATCTATCTATCTATATATATATACACAGAGAGAGAGAGAGAGAGAGAGAGAGGGAGAGAGAGAGAGAGAGAAAGACGATGTAAGTTTTCTATGCTTCTTCCTACATTTTCATGCATTTTTCTTTAAAAACTTTCTGTTTTTTTTCTAACGAGTTTACGGCATGAAAATATCCAATGTTGATATACAAATATTGATTGTTTCCCGTGTACGAAACAGATCTGTAAAATAAATGCACCAAAGTTTGTTATTTTGTAAAAAAAAAAGATTTTTAATATGAATAAAACCTTAGACTTTGGAATATAGCAAAATTGTTATATATATATATATATAAATTCGTATTCCTGTTTGTTTGTTTGTTTGTTCACAATTTGATTAATATATGCAAAATGTGTCTTACTTTAACTTTCATTTATTTTTATATATAGTATTATACTTGCAAAAATATACAATTAAGAGATCAGCTTATTTGCATATGACATTAAGAAAAAACGATTTTACTAAATAGCGGTATCTTAGTTAATGTTTTTAGCGAAAGAATTATTGTAAGTATTCTATTTAAAATTGTTATTTAATAAATTTTAAACAACAATTATATTGATAATATATTTAATTTAATTTATTTTGGAATTAATATTTCCAACAGAGAGATCTTTTTTAAAGCATTTTTTTAGAGTTATTTCCCCTAAATGCTATCCATAAAAAAACAAGCGTTCACTAAATATCATTTGGTAATTTCATTAAGTTTCTAACTGGAAAAATAATTCCGTGTAGATAGAAAAATGTTTGGCTTTTATTGTTTTTTTAAAGATTCAGAAAATGCTTACGAAAAAAACTGAAAAAATTTAATTTGTTTGTTCTATTTTATTCCTTAAACGGATAGTCGTTTAATACCTTTAAAAAAAATGATGATAACTGCCCCCCTCTAAATTCCAAAATTTACACCTTTTTTCTTTTTTCGCGTGATTTCATCGATTACAAACTTAATTTTCTAATTAAAAAGGTAACTTTATACGACGTGACCCAGCAGCGTTTAACCTCTAAAAAAAAATGGGGATCTACTTTTTCAGCCAAATACATTTAAACATTCTTTATAAATATTATGGGAGAAGAAATTAAAAAAAAACATTTTAAAGTGGGGGATCACTTTTCTATATAAATTTAACGTATAATGAACACCTACTTTTTGACCACCAAGCGTTCAACGAGACATGTCACCTCTACCATTTTTTTAAGTTTGGCGATTGAGGGGGAAAGCAAAATCTGACAAATACAATTTGTTTTTCTGGTGGGGGGGGGGGGGCGATTACATTGAAAACATATAATAACGATAAATTTAATTATTTTATGAGACCATTCTCTACTTTCACCTAACATTTTTATAAACAAAACAAACACCAAAATATGACAAATTCAATTTTTTGGGATGGGTGGAGGGATTACATTAGAAACATAAAACGACAAACAAAAAGCACATCGAAAAGCCCCCCCCCCAAGCAAATCGAAGCCAGTAAAAACAGTGCCCTTACAAAAAATAAAGGTAAGTGTGTAGTTTATCAGCGTAAATTATTTGACAGACAAAAAAAATTATAAAAACTATTTATTTTTATATAAAACATTATTAGACCCAAAGGGTGAAATGTAACAACAAAAAAAATATTTTTATCTTTTTTTTTTTATCATTATTTATTAGACTTAAAGTGCACGCCTTACACGTTTAAAATTTGGCCTTTTTTAGGTTTGACAGCTTGGCTTTTTTAAGACGCCGCTAAACTACACATTTACTAAAAGAAAAAATAAACGCACGCATTAATGTTTATAAACGTTATTTTTTTTTAGGTTCCGTGAGATTTCTTAGGACAGTGATCCCTTCTGCCGAAATATCTGGTGGAGAGGGTATCAGATAGTTTTTTTTGGAGGCGATTATATTTACATGTTTTTGTCCGTTCTTTTATTTTTGAAATTGTTGTGGGGGTATCCACGTTACCCTTGATGAAAATGATTAGTATAGAAGGCGTGTTTCAAACGGAACTTCATGTCAACCCAGGCAACGCCGAGTACCCATGCTAGTATATATATAATATATATATATGTATATATATATATAAATAATATATATATATAATATATATATATATATATATATATATAATATGTAAATATTATATATATATAAAATATAATAGTAGAAATGGTAATTAATAAAAAGCTGAAGAAAGTGCCCAATACTGTTGTAGAGCAAATATGCGTTTTATTTTTTATTACCGTATTTTTCTGTTAAGTTACATTATTGTTTCGTCTACACGACCGTATTTTTGGCCGTCATGTAGCTTCCTCAGACTTTTACAGAAATGTTCGTTTATGGTGGAATGAAAGGGTGAATGGTGTCAGGGGAGGGGTGCGAGAGAAAAGCGGAAAAAGAGGAAGGGAACAAGGGAAAGAGGTGGGAGGAGGGTACTTGGTATGTCGGTAATGTTTAGTTTTGAAGTTTAAGGACATTAGGTGGTTGTGGGGGGTCTGGGAAGTTCATCTCTGGTGTGGCTGAGGGCATATGGATATATGGAGGGGGAGGGAGATATGTGGGGGTAGGAGGAGCCGGGTTATTTTAAATTTCGAGGTTTAGGTTGTTGGCGCCTCGTTGGTGAGATGATTTCTTGATAAATATGCATTGACCTGGTGGGTGTTCGCTTAGGTTGTGAGGCGTGGGGGGCTATGATTCGGTTTATCTATTTGATTTTTATTTGTTGTTAAGTGCTTGGAGAGGGTTAGCTTGAGTATTTTAATGGTGAATGCTCTGACGAACTGCAGACACATGTGCCCCCACGACATAGACACCATCGACAAACCCGACAGGCAGCTGAATCCCCCCACACGCAGTAGAGATCCCTAGATGTAAAAGATCTTTCTACTCCAGTAGTTTCTTCCCCAGAACCGCTAAAATCTGGAATTCCATTCCAGGCCACTGCTTCCCCAACTGTACCGACATGCAGAAGTTCAAATGTAACGTGAACCAACATCTTGCTGCCCAAATCCCAACATAGTACCCCAGTAGTTGTAGCTCTGATAGTAGCCCCCTACACTAAAGTGGCAATGTGCCTTGTTTGGGAGTGAAAATGTAATAATAATATATATATATATATATATATATATATTCTTCTCCCTCTCACACCCTTATATCTTATACCATATTTTATTTTACTTTATTTATATCATATACCACTATCTATCTTACACCCTTTATTCATTCACTTATCTTTTATCATTTACACGTTTATCTGTACAGGTATTTAACTATCCATCCTTACTTCCTAATTACTATTATACTTCTTTACATATATAAGTATGTGTAAGTAAAAGTATGTACATATGTGTGTATGTATGTATGTATCTGTATATGGTGAGGAGAGTGGCTAGTCTTAAAAACAAGACCTTCCAAAGGGCGAATGAACCCTTTTTGGGGGTCAACGGCCAACTAGCACCGTTTGTGTTTGTGTGTATGTATGTGTGCGTTGGGGTGGAGAAGGATCCCGTAAGCCGTGGTGAAGGCAAACTTTCTAGGAGAAGCAAATCTCTGATTTAAAAAAACCATAAAGCGGGAGACCAGTACCCGTATTAAGCTGGTCTGGTTTTGTTGTTAACTTGTTGCTAGCTATCTTGCTCTTGCTTGTTGCTGGATCTCAACATTTTGAACCGAGAGAGAGACTTAGCTGTCGTACAAAGCTAAGACTCTGTAACATCATCTGTGTATAGATACTCCCTCAGGCATTTGTCTATTAAAATGGTCCTGTGGCGATGTAAGTCATTTTTGGGCTCGTATCTGAGGAAGTGGCACTCGTCTGACAAGACGGTGCAATCATCATTTGTATATGCGTGTGTATGGAATACTATTACTAATGCACTTACCTACTTATTTTTATTAACATTTGGTTGCTTATTAAGTCCCCCATATTTATGCGTGTGTGTCTGTATGTTGGTGTATGTATTTATACATATATATGTATGTATATATATGTATGTGTGTATAGGTGTGTATATGTATATGTATACATGTGTATGTATATGTATATTTATCTCTATATCTCTATGGGTGTGTGTATGTATGGGCAATGTATATGTACGTGTGTGTCCTTGTGTAAGTATGTATATATATGTGCGCGTGTATGTGTGCATATATATGTATGTACATATATACATACATATATAAATATTATATATATATATATATATATATATATACATATATTATAATTTGACCCTAAATTTTGCCTCAAACTAAAGTAATAAATCAGGCAATTATTCTTCAAAACGCCATCTTACACCGCCACCCCTTTTATATATAAACTTAATGGAACTATTAGGACCCCTGACTCATTATGACTTAACCCTTTCTTTTATAACTTTTAAAGCTACTATATCAATTAAATTACTTAGTAAATTATACTTTATCCTGTCCTTACCTGAAATTTTTAACTACTTTTATTCTTATATTTATTTTTATTTTTATCTATATGACCATTTATACTTGACTCATATGTCCATATATACGTATTAATTTTTAACCTTAATGGCTCCGATATATTTGACTCTAAATATCAAATATCCCGAACTAAAGTATTAAACCAGGTATTTACCCCAACACATTATTCTAGACCCCCCACACCATTTTTTTTTCTAAACTTACCTGGACTTTTAGGACTTCTGAAACTTTATAACTTAACCCAATTAACTCTTATATCTGATCAATCCCATACAGACTCCGAAATATTAAACCAACTGTATTTTTAGGAATAAAATTTATCCTACATCTCCCTAATCACACCTAATAAATAATCCTTACTTACATATATATTTTACTTTATTTTTTTTTATTTCTCTATCTTATACCTACTGTATTTATACAATTACTTAGCGAATCTTGTTCTATATATTTTTTATTATTATTGTTATCATTATTATCAGCATTATTATTCTTATCTATATTATTATTATTATTATTATTATTATTATTACTATTAATAATAATAATAATAATAATAATATTCTTATTTATTATTATTATTACTATTATTATTACTATTATTATTACTATTATTATTATTACTATTATTATTATTCTTATTCTTATCTATATTATTATTATTACTACTATTATTATTATTACTATTAATAATAATAATATTTTATCTATTATTATTATTATTACTATTATTATTCTTATTCTTACCTATATTATTATTACTATTATTAATAATAATAATATTCTTATCTATTATTATTATTATTACTATTATTATTACTACTATTATTATTATTATTACTATTATTATTATTACTATTATTATTACTATTATTATTAGTATTATTATTCTTATCTATATTATTATTATTATTACTATTATTATTATTACTATTAATAATAATAATAATAATAATAATAATAATATTCTTATCTATTATTATTATTATTACTATTATTATTATTACTGTTATTATTCTTATTATTCTTATCTATATTATTATTATTATTATTATTATCTATATTATTATTATTATTATTATTATTATCTATATTATTATTATTATTATTTTTATTATTATTATTATTATTATTATTTTTATTATTATTATGATTATTACTATTAATAATAATAATAATAATAATAATAATAATAATAATAATAATAATAATAATAATGTTATCATTATCATTATTATCATTATTTCCTATTATATTCATCCTTATTGGATTTATATCTTTCTACATGCATATTTTCATAGTTTTATATTTTATGTGCATATATATTAATTCCATTCATATCTTGCAATTTTATTAATTTATGTAGTTACTAGAGATTTTTTTACAGTCGATGCATTTTATCCTTCATTTAAATACATAAATGCACTTAAATTGGATGTAACTAAGCTGTTTTTGAGAGGACGCATCTTAGTTATTACAAACAACGCTCCCTTCCAAACAGCATTGATAATTAACGTGTCAAACTCCACATGACATGTATTCAACGACCAACCGTTATATCTATCTCTGTAACCTACCGTCACAAGTTAACGCTGTAATATTAACTGCTTGTCTTTTTCTTTCCCTCGTATTTCTTATCCCTTTCTCTCTCCCTCTACGTCTGCCTTCAACGTTTTACCCATCTCACGTCCTTCTTTTTCACCCTTTCTCTCTCTCTCAGTGCCCGGAAAACTCGTCCCGGGAAAACTCGTACCCGGAAAACTCGAGCCCGGAAAACTCGTCCCCTTTCGCTAGGTAGGAAAACTGGTCCCTTATTGAATAAATATCGATTGAAAACACATTTTATGATCGTTCTTGAAGGAGATTTTTTTTTTTTTAAAATAGACTAGCCCCCATAATATTTTTAAAAAATATTTTTATTTGTTTAATGTTTTTTTTTTTTTTTTTTTTTAAATAAAATCGATTTTCTAAGTTTTCCGGAGACGAGTTTTCCGGAAACGAGTTTTCCAGATACGAGTTTTCCCGGGACGAGTTTTCCTAAATTCCTCTCTCTCTCCACTTCCTATTTCTATCTGTGTTTGGTTTAATATTTTTACCCCCTCACCTCTTATCAACTTCCAATGTTATTTTGATGTTGTTTGATTGGAGTTCTTTGTCCTCTTTGTGCTTTTCTAATAATTTTTTTCCTCATCATAATAATTATTTCTGTAAAGTCTGATGAAATTGCCGGATCGTTGATACGATTCGGTAATCGAAACATGTGTAACTAAACAGATAAAATGCAGTATTTGCTTGTATCATACTTTAAACATAATTAATAATTTTATTTTTACATACATAATTCTTGTTTCCGTTTTTCTTTTATTAAATATTTGTATTGAATAAGGTTGTTTCAGTATAAATCGAATTATGTTCTTTTCTTTTTTTAAAAAGACAACACTAAACGAATTTTAGTTCTTTAAAATCCATGAAACAACGAAATATTTATTTACAGAATGTTTTTTTTCAGAGAAACAACACACAATTTAAAAAAAATATTTCTCATTTTTCTTTTTTTTTTCAATTCATAATGTATAATATCTGTATAAATCGTGTTCCTTATTTTTCTTTTCAATCAATTTTAAGTTTTCTGTTTTCATAAAAAGCTCTCATACATTATCCAAAGTCTGACTGTTTAACAACTCTTTCTTGCTTTTACCTCAAGCGCGACGTCATTTTCTATTAACTAGCCCTTGTATTTACGAAGATCACGGCCAGACCGACATACAAGCATAACCTTATTTAGCGATTAGTTGACACATAAGATAATAAAAGAGGGTGAAATTTTGTTGATCAACAATTTTACTTAGATCTTCACAGAAATACGATAAAAAGTGCCTTAAACAAGTTTGTGTGCAAATCCATCCACTAGTTTCGGTGTAATTTTGTACCGGCAAATAGGAACAAATGTTGTACCGGGTATTGACACGCTTTTCAAAATCGGCGAAACCGCGTTCAAATTCACCTAGGTCTATTCGGTTCACGCATACTTAAATATCCCAGGGAAAAGTATGAACCATATTCCCATATAAGGTCAAAAAAATCACCTTGAGTTCAATTCATAGTTTATAGCGATAGATATTATGTGTTTGTATTAAATGATCCAAGTAGGTGTATGTACCGTATAACAGATAAACCATCAACCAAACAAACTGATGAGGATAAAAATTAAACTCTCGCTTCCCTTATTTTGTTCTTTATTTCTCATATTCTATGAGCGACGTTTCTGACAAAACTGATGTTTACTGGATCAGAATTTATTCTATCTAGCACCTACTGCTGGCAAGTTAGTAATATGTTTTGTAGCTCCTTATACCAAGTGGCTTAATGCCTTGTCTGGAGTGATTTCTATAAAAAATTAAGGAAAACATCTTTATTTACACTGAGTCCGTTTAGACCCATCAAATCCCATGGTATCTAAACTGTTTATTATTAAATTGAAACTTCCTGCAATACGATCTTTTCTCGTACAAAATTTACCGGAAAAATATCGGAGCAATTTTCTAGTAAATAAAATTAATTTAAATTCTAAATTAGTTAGATAAGAAGTATTTTAATAAATATTAGAGCTTTATGAAGAAGGTTGGTAATAATTATCTATATCAAATGTGATGAAATTTTAATTTAGACTTTCTTTAAGGTTAGGAATGATTCTATCTAACCAGTAGTAATGGTTTCTAAATTGAACTTAAAAGAGCACTTAATCTAAATATGGGGTTATCATGGAAATTACTTTTATGGTCTTTTAGAGAAAATCTTGGCGTGGCGGAGATAATTATTTCTATATTATTATGAATATTTATAAAGGTTAGCAGGGATTATTTTAGTTTATTCAATTTTATTTTTCAGCATATAATTTCCCTATTACTGACCATTTTATATTTTAGTAGAGAATATTTATATTCATTGTAATAATTCCATACATACATATATATATATATATGTATATATATATATATATATATATAGATAGATAGATAGATAGAGAGAGAGAGAGAGAGAGAGAGGGAAGGAGATAGGGAGAGAGGGGGAAGAGCTAACTTGAAAGAAGTGAAGTTTACAGTGAGAATGAAACAACCTATCCGGATAGATAAATCTCTAATCAATTAAGAGGAGCAAGTTATAAGAAAAGAAAAGAAGATAAGGATTAAATGTACATAATAACTTTATTACATTAACATTTTGGCCGAGATCAAAGTGTAGTATATGTCCTTCAGATGCGGCACTTCTATTTCTCGTTCTCTTTCAGTGGAGGAGAAATCCTTCACGACTGAGACAATTTTTATTTTTGTACCTTTTCTCCGCACTAAAAAACGACCCTGGTGTCTACCTCTGTCCCGTGGGGAGGCATTGTAAATAGGTACATTAACATATCAATAAGGTAAGGTGAAAGGGAAATAATGGACGAAATCCTCTTTTACCATAACATTTTAAAGCTAAATGCTTCTCATTAGAAGAGGAGAAAAATCAGCATTCACTGAAAATTAGTTTTAAAGAAAAAAATGAAGGAAAACAATTATTTATTTATTTAGAAAGTGAAATATTGACCCGCGTATGTGTGTGTGTGTGTGTATATATATATATATATATATATATATATATATATATATATATATATATATATATCAAGCGGTCATGCAATACATATTAAATTTACGCATTATATCAAAGAGCAAAACAATTCGCACACAGAGTTATTGTAACAAAGCGGTGTCCTCTTATTGCGTCTTAAACGTCAACAAACGAGAAAGCCAGTAGCAGCACTCGCATTTAAAGCACGTATGCAAATAGGCTACTGTGCACGTGCTGACTTCACGTGAAGAAGGAGAGTAAAGGAAGATGAAAAATATGGTCAAGGAGAAGCAAAGTGCAGACCGGGGAAGATAGATGTGTGAACATGAGGGCGATGAAGCGCTGGCTAAGGTTGGCGTGATGTGGCGAGGAGAGGGACTTTTAAAAAGCACATTTTGGAAGAACCACGAATGTATGCATTATATTTGCACACACACACACACACACAATTGCCGAGTCGGATTTTATTTCTTTGCTTTTTTATTCTTTTGCCATGAAGTGTGGGTCTGAGAGGTTAGTTATTTACTATTGCAAGACTCATTTAACATCGCCTTTTCTTATTCCGCTTAGCAATTACCCGACCGTTCAGTTTTTTTACATGGGGGGTCACCACTTATCAAGGCCCAAAGGCCACTCGAGGAGAAGGGTTAATGGGTGTACTTTAGTCATTGTGATTTTAGCGTAGTAAACAGTAGTGGGAATTTTATAACTTGGATTAAGAACTTGTTTACATTGGACTTGAAGACAATCAAATTGCAGTCAGCTGGAAAGCAGGCAAACGGAATAGAGTTCCACAGGTGTGCAGTTCTAAGAAAGAAGTTTTGTTCATGGAATCTACGTTTAGGTGTAGTCACAGATAAAGAGTGTGGGAAATTATTGATAGTGGTTTTGGCTAGACGAGTGTTTTGTTGTGAAAGTCTGGCAAAGGGGGCGCATAGATTGAAGTTCAGATAAGCACCTGCCATGAAAATAACGATAAAGCAGGGACAGGCTCGCTACGTCTCTTCTGTGGGAAAGAGGTTGCAGGGGAGAGAAAAGCGCATCCCCCCACTAAGCTACAAAGTCTATTTTGTACTCTGTCAAGACAGGATAAGCTGCTTCTAGCACCTCTTGCCCAGATGCAGCAACAGTACTCCATCGTTGGCCGAACCTGGCATTTATATAGGTAAAAAATTGCATCAGGAGTGAGATATCTACTATAGCGGTAGAAGGATCCCACCATTTTTCCAGCGACTTTGGCAATGGATTTGATATGCGTGTTCCATTTCAGATCAGGAGTAAAGGTCAAGCCCAGAAGCTTGTTAAAGCATGAGGCCTCCCCAAGACGGGAGCCATTCATTTCGATTGATGGCAGCTAGGCAACAGAGCGTTGATGATGCAAGGATAGAAACTTGGTTTTAGATGCATTAAAAGTTCAAATCTGACATCATTTTTCGGATGTTGCCAAGCTTATTTAGGTCATGGATTCTCTTGTCATAGCTTCTCTCATGCTTGAAATGCATATACATCTATTGAAATCATGCAAAGTATACAGCACTATCATATATTATCGTATAAAATTTAAAACGAAATTATTTGGTGTCGTATTTATAGGGCAGTGGGTATATTTGAGTTTGTGTGTGTATACATAACTACATATATTTGTATAATGCTCTCTAGTTGCTATGCCAACGTGTGTAAAACATGCAAGGGGCTGTTCACAAGACGTATGACGTATACATATACATACAGACATATATGACATATACAGATTGTAAGACATTGAAGGGGACAATACCTTCTCGCCTGGAAGCTTTCATTCAGTCGATTCTTGGTTCACCCGTCTGGACCATCGGACCTAGAAAAAAGATCTTCAACTTCTCCAAATAAAAAAGACCAATCATCGATAAAATACTATTTACACTTCTTTCTTCCTGGTAGTCCCTTCCTTCTTGTCTGCTGGATTCGACCCGCCTCCTGGTCGTTCGGAGAACCTAACTTCTCTGCTTTAATTAATTGGAATTCTTATTGAGGTGAGTAATTTGTATTATTTATCCATCTATTTATTGCGGACTATTATCCTCATCTTCTGGTTGTTATTTCACGGCGTTTCGGTCAACTATTCCTCTGGCCTTCGTCAGGTGGTAAACTATGACGAGGAAAGTCAGGAAACAACAACCAGGAGATGAGGATAATAGTCATCAATAAATAAACAGATAAATAATACAAATTACTCATCTCAACAATGAATTCCAACTAATTAAAATAATATACCATTCTGTACAGACTCGACAATGGAAGATCAGAAAACAAATATACATGCATTTATAAAACCAAAAAATCCAATCTTGATCGCCCTTCGAGAACCTTGGCGCAGTGGATAGAGACGTTGAATCTCTACGGTTCCAGGTGAGCATTTTTTTTAAAAACTCAATTTTCACCACAAACAAGGCACAGTATCACTTTGAAGTAGGGGGATATTATCGGGGGACATAAGTCGCAGGGGTATTATGAAGGGAGATGAGTAGCAAGATGTCTGTTCACATTACACTTGAACTTCTGCATGTCAGTACAGTTGGGAAAGCAGAATCCCGGAAGGGAGTTCCAAAGTCTTGCAGTTCTGAGGAAGAAACTATTGGAGTAGGAGGTGTTCGTACATCTGGGGATCTCTACTGTAAAGGGATGAGATTTAGCTGCTTGTCGGGTTCGTCGGGGGTATTCACATCGAGGGGGGCACAAGTGCTTGTAGTTCGTTACTTGTTGGACAGGCAGAGATATACAACACTTCGTCGACGGGACAGAGGCTGAAGCCTAGATGACAGTTCAAGACCTAACAGGTTGGCTACTCTCTTTTGAACCCTGTCCAGGAGTGAGAGCATTGTCTGAAGATAGCGGCTTCAATCTTACCCAAAGCCGGCCAGAGTCTAGCAGTAATTACTGAGGATGCAGTTGGGGGATTCAAATCTGACATCATTGTCGGACTAGATTTGTTGTTCCTATCCCGTCGCGGTTAACCACCTGACGAAGGCCAGGGGAATAGTTATTCGAAACGTCGTGAAGTAACAACTAAAAGATGGGAATAACTTCTCTTGTTAGCCCCCAAAACCCAATTCAACTAACTAACCCAATCTCCACGTTCATTCTAAGATCCACGTCATCTGAAGTGACATGCACACTAGACTACACCAGATTGCTTGGGGTCAGATCTATTTTTAAATTATTGTCATTAATTCAATCGTTCTAAACCCATTTTGTTTATATTTTTTCTCTAAACATTATCTTTCAAGTTTATATATATATATATATATATATATATATATATATATATATATATATATATATATATATATATATATATATATATATATAGGGTGGCCCATAAGTCACTTTACAGTTTGCAAATCAAATAACTTTTTCTTAAATGACTGCATTTAATTAATTATTTTTTTATTACACAGTTTATAGTGTGGAAACTTGTCTGACTTAATTACGAAATATAATGTCTCTTAAGTAGCCTCCGTTCTCGGCTTTGCAAAGTCGAGCTCTTTCTAAGCTATTCTTTATGACAGTTCTTAACATCGGAAGTTGTAGGGAAATAATTTCCTGCGTATGTTTTCCTTAAGTTCTTGGATGCTTCGAGGCTTATTTGCATACACTTTGTCTTTAAGATATTCCCAAAGTCAAAAATCTAGTTCTGTCAAATTAGATGAACGTGGATGCCATTCAAAATCGAAATTTCAAGAGATTTTTCGATCCTGAAATATCACAGTTAACAACTGCATTGTTGCTCTAGCTGTATGTGCAGTTGATCCATTTTGTTTGCCACCAATACCCTGGCATGTATACTAACTGAGGTTGAACAAATTCAATAGCCTATCTTTCAAGAGGATATTGAACATTGAAATGGCACATATAAGATCTTTGCATTGCAACAATTGACCGTCTATTTTCAAAGTGAAATTCAACTATCCTCACTCGTTGTTCTGTTGTAAACTTATCTATACAAAATATTTTCACAGATTCTATTTTATAATTCTGAAAAGAGAAATTAAAATATATTAATAGAAAAAAAGTTATTGAATTTTTTAAATGTAAATTGACTTATGGGCCACCCCGTATAAACATTTATTTCAACTAGAATTTAATTTCAAACAATCGATTTATCCTGGGCTAGCAAGGTTATCTGGCATCGTCCGGCATTGCTTTTGCTACAGTGAGATTTAATGGGTTAATTTGCGCCTTTAATATTGAAGCCATCATTTCCGTAAGAAAGAGTGATACGCCAATCGACAAACGGACAGACAGTGCGTCATATAGAGATATGTGGACGCATCTAAAATTCTGCTTCAGATATAAATGCAACAAATGCTATTTCAAAATTATATGCAGATTTACCTCGAGGGTTAGATGTGACGAACCAAATATAAAGCGTGACCATTCCTGTTAAAGCGCTTATTGTGGGTAACAAACTACATGCAAAAATAGTCTATTCGTATTATTTCGATTATTTGAGGTACTGTGCACATCAAATAATAATCCTCATCTGAAAGTTCAGAAACGTAAAAATAGACTTGTCATCATTTGCCGGTACAAGCACCTCGGGCAATGAACTAAACTTCCTATCAAATGAAGAAGTAATGTCTGCATGAATGCTGTTCTGAGAACGAAGAGATCAGATTCTACACTTTGATCCTAGCACGAAAGCCGGATAAACAACTATTTCAAACTCATTTGTTGTCCGACGGACAGAGCATTTTATCAATATGCTTAGTCGCATCTAAAAGTGGAAATCATTTTAATATGGGAAGCAGGCAAATTTAAAGCAATATTAGAACTGGTTTTAGAGAGAAATGCTTTTCTGATGAAAAAAAAAAATGGTCACTTGAGTGCAGAGTTGGAGGGGGGGATGGCAAACACCGTTGAGAAGTTCCGCTTTAGCATAAACATGGTAAATGATTTCTGATGATAGACCGATATGTCCATGAATGCTGCGCCTGACTCTGCGAAAACCTTGCTCCGTTTTTGCCCTCAACCGACCTACTGACCCCTCATTAACCTATATTTAAGCGGTGCCAACCGGAATTTCAACCATCATTTGAACTGGTAACCTTTCCTGTATAGACTGCTCGGTGCAATTAAGTATGAAATGTCGGGTTTTCAGTGTACATAACAGCTGTGTCCGGATATTTCATATCTAGTTTCATATTCGGCTGTCCAGGGCGGGGTGTTAGGGTCGGGTGGGAATATGGGTGGTTTTGTGACTTGGATTATCAAGATAAAGGCGCCAAATTAAACGGCATTCAACCTTCCATAAGAACAACATGAACGAATAGTTATGGAATGGTAAAGTACAAGATCAAGGAAATATTTGTTAGTGAAAGAAACAGAATTGGACAAGGAAGAAAATGAACTATGAAACTGAGAATCATTTAACTTTCATTAATACACAATTAGAAAACATATATATATATATGTATATATATATATATATATATATATATATATATATATATATATATATATATATATATATGTATGTATATATATATACACTTGTGCCCGATATTATTCATACCCCTCGGATCTTTGAGATTTCTATAAGAATATTGCTCAAACCAGAAGATAGACAATATTAAAGGGATTTCAAACAATAAATCAAGCATAAGCATTTAATTTAAACTCAACAAATAAATAAATTATGCAAGTTTGAAGCATTATACTAAGAAAAACAATAATGGCACTAGTTCAAAATTATTCATACCTCTCTTACTAATAGTCAATAGCATGTCCTTTATTCTTAATAACTGCCTGTAACCGTTTTGGATATTTATCAACAAGGTTTTTACAAGCATCAACGCTGATTTTTGACCATTCTTCAATGCAGTAGTTCTCTTAATCCCTCAAATTTCTAGGTTTCCGCTTTTTAACCTCAGTTTTCAATATGTGCCAGAGGTTTTCGATAGGGTTCAGGTCAGGACTCTGGCTAGGCCATTCCAAAACATTAATGTGATTATCCTCAAACCATTTCTTGACTATTTTGGCAGTATGTTTTGGATCATTATCCTGTTGAAGGACCCAGTTTGGTCCTAAATGGAGCTTCTCCGCATCCTGTCTAATGTTTTTCTGGAGTATCTCCAAATATTGCTCCTTCTTCATGGTTCCATCTATCTTGACCAAACTACCTGGACCACTAGCCGAAAAGGAGCCCCAAAACATTAGGCTACCACCACCATGTTTCACCGTGGGTATGGTGTTCTTTGGGTTGTAAGCTTCTCCTTTCTTCCTCCAAACGTAAGAAGCATCCATATGGCCAAACAATTCAATTTTTGTTTCGTCAGTCCACAAAATACTTGAGAAAACGGACTCTGGAGAATTCACATGGGTCCTAGCAAACTTTAGACGTGCTGCAAGGCTTTTTCCGGTGTGCAATGGAGTCCTTCTTGGTCTTCTTCCTTTCAGACCATTTTCATGCAGAGTCCTTTGCAATGTTTGCCTTGATATTTTTATGCCAGAAGACTCCAGATTTTCTAAAATGTCCTTAGTAGTGGTGGTTGGATTTGCATTAACACTTCTTACAATATTCCTGGTGGCTCTAGCAGACAGTTTCCTTTTCCTTCCTCTACCAATCAAGTTGTTTGTTGTGTGGTGGCTCTGGAATTTTTTGATGATGCTCTGTACTGTTGCTGTAGGGACCTCAAATTTCTTGGAAATTGACTTGTAACCTAAACCATCCTTATGTGAATTCACAATTTTAGTCCTAAGATCATTACTAAGCTCTTTTTTCTTCCCCATTCTAATAATTTTTATTCTTTTTTTGGTTTTCAGTTGATATCATTTTAATTTCTGAAAAATGCAAAAAACGAAATGAAATTAATCAAAGGTTGTATAAAAGCATTCAAAATAAGAATCAAACAGGAAACAAACAGTCAGAAACTCGATTAATACTGAAAAAATAAGGGGGTATGATTATTTTTGAACATTGCAGATTTTATAAATAGCTGTATATTTTTTTTATTACAAGTATCCCGAGATTTTAAAATGACGAAAATGATCAGAAGAGGTTTATTAAGAATATGTATCAATATGGACGTAAACAATAAATTCTTACAAAGTTACACCTAATAAACTCAATTTTCAAGAGGGGGTATGAATAATATCGGGCACAAGTGTATATATATATATATATAATTTATACAAACATTAATGGCTACATATGTGCATACATGTTTCTGTAATCACCCGCGTTGGGGGATTACGTCTTCAGGCCAAGAATTACCGTCGAGAAGTGATATTTCAAGCAAAAACATTTTCTTATTTCGTTAACAAAGTTAGAATGTAACCTGAGTGGGAGTTATAAGCGGGGGGGGGGGGAAGTGAGGTCTTTGAAGATAATAAACATCTTTTTTATTTCCCTTTCTTTTTATCTATCCCATCTTTTGGTTTTTATGGCATAAGGTACGTGAGAATTTAGTATTTTTGTCTTGCAGTCCGTAAATTAAAAACACTTCTTATGGTCACTGAGTACTGACCGGTGTCTTTTAATCTACACCCATCCAACCACATACATGTATACACACACACACACACACACACACACACACACACACACACACACAAAAACACACAGACAGGGACACATACACATACGATATTCAAATCAACACACACACATATATATATACATATATATACATATATATCTATACATGCACATACATATATATATATAGATGTACACATATACATACACATACATTTACACATACACACATACACATACACACAACATATACATATATATACATACATACATATGCACACACACGTACACACATCTATATATATAATCACACATACATATATGCACGCATATACACATATACATACACACATACATATACACACACGCGCATACGCGCACCAGCATACACACAATACATACACACATTCAGACCATCCGCAGGCGCAGACAACATCCCCATCGCTTCGTGTCTCCAAATCTCCACAGACGTATACGAGACACATACACATATAGATACACACACAGACCCACGCATACACCTACATACACACACACGCGCAGGGACACATAGAAACTCGCTCACTCACAACGCAGGAAAAAACACAGCAATACATGCACAAATGCAAAAAACTTTTTCAATAATAATAAGGTGATTTTTATTTCAGTAGTGTGGATTACATAAGTCACTTAATATTCTACTTCATCAAGCAGTTATAATATTACTAACCTAAATAAATACCCGTATGAAAGTATATTTGAACCAAACGAGTAATAGATTGTTTGGGTGAACCTCGAAATAATGTACGCATGTGGATATTTTTGGGTGTGTGCATGTATGAATATATGATCTTTATATACCTGGGTAGGAAACAAAAAAAAAAAAGAAAGAAAAAAAAAGAAAATGAATGAATAAATAGATAAAAGAAAGTAAGGAATGGAGGGTGAATGAAGGAAAAGGGAATATAGAAATAAGGGGGAAATGAATAAAGATGAAGGTAAGTACTACAACATATAAGCTTTTATACTCAGTTTGTATAACCTAAATACTCTGATTTCTGTCATATGTTATTATATATTATTATTGTACCGTTATACATCTTATGTATATCTGCGTAACCATCGAAACAGTCCTTGCTTAATATGAGGATAGGCCTATGAACTTCAAGCTGAATTCACTATAAATTTTTACGTAGTAAAAAAAACGTACAACTTAGGAAAAGGTAACAAGCAGGTGGGGGCGGGTAATATAACTATGCGTGTGGAGTTTGATAGAAAAAGAGAATTATGTAGTAAATGAGTTCATGTCTATTTCTATTTTAGATGTATCATTTGGTGGCAGTGTACATATATATATGTATGTATTTTGTGTAAATATGTATGTATAAGTGTATTTATGTATGCGTGTATGTTTGTGTATGTATATATGTGTGTGTATGTATGTGTATGTATATGGATGTAGATGTATATATGTATGTATATATGTATATATATATATGCATATATATTTCTGAACTATTAAAATAGGCTGTCTCGTATACGATAGTTGTAGCAAAGTATATTACAAGAATGTATGGGTGCCTGAGTGTATATGTATGTATGTTATATATGGATATGTACACCCGTGTGGACTGTAGTGGCAAGCTGTTTCATATATAAAGGGGTTACCACACTACTGAAGTAAAAAACACCTTATAATTAGTGAAAAAGTTTTTTTTGCATTTGTGCATGTATTGCTGTGTTTTTTCCTGCGTTGTGAGTGAGCGAGTTTCTATGTGTCCCTGCGCGTGTGTGTGTATGTGGGTGTATGCGTGGATCTGTGTGTGTATCTATATGTGTATGTGTCTCGTATACGTGTGTGGAGATTTGGAGACACGAAGCGATGGGGATGTTGTCTGCGCCTGCCGATGGTCTGAATGTGTGTATGTATTGTGTGTATGCTGGTGCGCGTATGCGCGTGTGTGTATATGTATGTGTGTATGTATATGTGTATATGCGTGTATATATGTATGTGTGATTATGTATATAAATGTGTGTACGTGTGTGCGTATATGTATGTATATATATGTATATGTTGTGTGTATGTGTATGTGTGTATGTGTAAATGCATGTGTATGTATATGTATATATCTATATATATATATATGTATTTATGTGCATGTATATATATATGTATATATATATATATATATATATATATATATATATATATATGGGTTGATTTGAATATCGTATGTGTGTGCGTGTATGTGTCCCTGTGTGTGTGGGGGGGTGCGTGTGTGTGCGCGCGCGTGTGTGTATACATGTATGTGGTTGGATGGGTGTAGATTAAAAGACACAGGTCAGTACTCAGTGACCATAAGAAGTGTTTTTAATTTACGGACTGCAAGACAAAAATACTAAATTCTCAACTACTTTATGCCATAAAAACCAAAAGATAGGATAGATAAAAAGAAAGGGAAATAAAAAAGAAGATGGTTATTATCTTCAAAGACCTCACTTGTCCCCCCTCACCCCCCGCTTATAACTCCCACTCAGGTTACATTCTAACTTTGTTAACGAAATAAGAAAATGTTTTTGTTTGAAATATTAGTTCTCGACGGTAATTCTTGGCCTGAAGACGTAATCCCCCAACGGGGGTGATTACAGAAACATGTATGCACATATGTAGCCATTAATGTTTGTATAAATAAATTTCATATACCTGCTCTGTTCACTCATTGAGCACTCTTTGGTAGACACATGTTTCATTGGATGTACTTCTAGGAAACTAAACTCTACTGGCTATATATATATATATATATATATATATATTTCATTAATACACAATTAGAAAACTATATATATATATATATATATATATATATATATATATGAGCAAACAGTAAATAAAATATGTTAAAAAACACTTTGAAATGAGTTAAAACATATTTGATCTGAAAAGGAAACACTAGATAAATGGATAGTCCTTAATGATTAAGGACTATCCATTTATCTAGTGTTTCCTTTTCAGATTAAATATGTTTTTAACTCATTTCAAAGTGTTTTTTTTTAAATATTATATTAACTGTTTGCTCATATTATAAGCTCTATTTCCTATTTGGTTTTATCGAGCTTTTATATCTGGCTGAGATAATTTTATAAATATTAATTCTTTAATATTTATAATTTACTTTAATTTTACCATCTTGGATCATTTTGGTAATTTCAATTGCAATTTTCATTATATATATATATATATATATATATATATATATATATATATATATATATATATATATATATATATATATATAAAGCTGAACGTCGGTGTGTGTGTCTGGTCACGAATAGGCTCCTATAAAGTTGACTATTATAGAAAGCTGATCACGTATAATGATAGAAGATGTATCGAGATACAGAAATGGGTATGTTTGATCCGGCATAATGATGATTCATTAAAATTGTGGCGTCTGTGTACGCGCCTGGTCCACAAAGTATGGAAATAAAAAATTTAAAAATGAAAAAGAAAAAAACCTTTACAAGCGTTTTTGATATAGATGTACATAATAATACTTTGATAAGTATGCTTTAACTTAAATAATGATGGTATAATAAAATTATGGGATGTTCGTTCGCGCCTTACCTCTATAGAATGGAAATATGTCACAAAGTTTATCAAGGTTTTTTAATATAGATCCACAGAATATTGTGATAAGTGTTTCAGTGTGAACAGGTATGGTATAATAAATTATGGTGTTTATCTATTTTATTTTTACTTTCATCATATTTTGCTTTGTTTTTTTTAAACCCAGTCAACGACGGATACTTTGCTACTATATATATATATATATATATATATATATATATATATATATATATATATATATATATATATATATATATATATATATATATATATACTAGACTACCCGTGACCGTTGGGACAGTATGTTATATTAGCTATGGAATTCATGTATGAACGTGAGACTTGTGACGTAAAAAAAATAGTTTCTTTTTGACATAACAGAAACATTTTTATGAAAGTAGATTGAAATGAAAAATCATGGACGGATCACTCAAGCATGAAGAAAAAACCCTCCCTATTAGTGTAAAGTTACCTATTTTTCCGAATAATCGAACGCCGACGAAAGTCATTTAGCAGCAAAAACGCACATGAACCTTCCGATGAGAAATATGTATAAAAAACCCATATTGGAACACTTCAACCAAGTTATAGAAACTTAAAATCTAAAAAAAAAAAAAAAAAAAAAAAAAATTAGTAAAACCTGAAGCAAAAAAATAAAACCTAAATAAATAAAATAAAATAAAACTAATATTGAAACAGATTAGTAAATGTGTCAACAAATTCACTGTTCTCACACAAGAGAGTATCTAGAAAAAAGCATAAAAAAGAAGGAAGGAAAGAAGGAAAAGGGACGGATAGAGAGTAGTAGTAGTAATAGTAGTAGTAGTCTTGGCTTTACTACAATTGTTCTTATGTTTGTCAACGGGTTAAAGTTGTTTAGTTGTAAGAAAATAGCGGCAGTATGGTTGTAATAAAGAATAGTTGAACGACACCCCCACTCTTCCCATGTTAAATAATAATTTCGAAATAATAGCGTTAATATTGCAGTGCGCAGGTCAAAATCTGCAAAAGAAGCGTTTTTATTCGTTTACGTTGTTATGGGTTAATGCTTATGCGCGCATGCGCAACCGGATGTCGTAAACCGGAAAGTGGGTTACATCACTCGTTACAAGATCATTTGAGTTTTTATAATTATATATATATATATATATATATATAGACTATTTCCATTATTCTCGATATATATATATATATATATATATATGTATATATATATATATATAATCTTATTTTTAGTATTCCGAATTTTACTGGGTTTATATAATTCAGTAATCGTTCATATACCAATAAATTTTAAGCCAAAAAGAGATGACTTAAGCTGTAATCTACAAAAATATCATATTTCATAATTGAACAATCATATATTGTATTAACAAAAGCCAAGATTTCAAAGAATGGGTTGATAGCAACAAATAGTTTCAAGACTATAAAGACAAATCCAAACATTATGTCGTTTGAAAATGTTCACAAGAACAATCTTTCTTCAGACTTATTGAATAAAAAACACTTTAACAATAAAACATTATGGAAACAATTTCCCTTATGAGGAAAAGAAAACAAGCGAAATTATTTTACCTATATATCATCCTTTTTTACTTGATGTTTGTTTTTTTCGAATTCATTATTATCGTTTATACATATAAGATCATCTATAAATCTCCTAGACATATCATTTTTTATTTGTAATCACACACACAAACACACACACGCACACACACACATATATATATATAATATAAAGCTGAATGTGCGTGCGTGTGTGTGTGTGTGTGGTCACGAATAGGCTCCTATGTGGTTGACTATCTTAAAAAACTGATTCCATATAATGACAGATGTATCGAGACACAGGAATGGGTATGTTTGATCTGGCAGAACGGTGGTTCATTAAAATTGTGGGGTCTGCGTTCGCGCCTGGTCCAGGAAGTATGTAAATAAAAAAAAAAAAATAAAAATCGTTTACAAATGTTTTTGATATAGATGTACATAAGAATATTTTGATAAGTATGTTTTAACTTAAATAGGGATGGTATAATAAAATTGTGTGGTCTTTGTTCGCGCCTGGCCTCCATAGAATCGAAATAGGCACAAACTTTAATAAAGACTTTTCATATCTATCTGCGTAAGTATACTTTGATAATTATGTTTAAAAAATTATGGGGCGTTCGTTCGCGCCTGATTTCCATAGAATGATAATATGTCACAAAGTTTAACAAGGTTTTTTTTAATATAGATCCACAGAATATTGTCATAAGTGTTTCAGTGTGAGCAGATAAGGTATAATAAATTATGGTATTTATCTATTTTATTTTTACTTTCATCATATTTTTCTTTGGTTTTGATGCCCCCAAATTCGAAGCTATCTCTTTACAACTCTTTCTTTTCATAACCTATTATACTTTCATAAATCAGAGTCCATTTTCTGTAGGCTGTTTTTAAACCCATTCAACGACGGATACTTTTGCTAGTATATATATATATATATATATATATATATTTTGTGTACAGAAAGTTGTTAGTTGAGACAGATCATTGGTATCGTCGGTTTCAAGCCCGATAATAAGGCCCGTTTAAGGTATCCTTATCAAGCTCTCTTCAGCCAATATTCGTCAGACGATCGTGTTTACGATCTAACATCCTCGTCAGACCTTACAGAAATGGTTGGTTAGTATTAGGAAGAATTGTTTTATACATATATATATATATATATATATATATATATATATATATATATATATATATATATATATATTCCTATGCATAGAGTATACTACTCGTATACTCGAGTCTATGTAAATGCAGATTTTTCCAAAATGGTGCAGGATCCGATCGCATTGGGATACCTAGTGTTTGGAGTAATATTTTATTTCCTATTTGAAAATAACATTCTTTAATAGAATGACTTATGCCGTATTTTTAAAATACCTTTAGAAACACTAGTTTTGCTGTTTTTATTTTTACACCAGAAAGCTTTAGAGTTTGAAAAGTCTATATATTTACCTTTTCCACCTTCAAAAGCTAAATCTACAGTATCATTTAATTCTTTTATAAGTTTTTCGTGTAGAATTTTAGTATATAGCGAACTAAAATCATAAGTTGCTATAGATTTTTTTTTCTGGGATTTATTTTATCTAATTTTTACTTTTACTGGTTGTGAATTATTTACCATGCAAAATAGATTTATAATACTGTAGAATTTTTTTCTGGTGGAAATTATTTATTTGATCTATAATTCATTTAAACACTTAAGATATAGCTTTACTTAAAGGTTTAGTAATGCACGTCTTTGAACCAACAATAAGCCTAGCGCTAACTGGAGTTTTGTAAATTTTAGGTATCCAATACATACATGGAAACTTTTTGTTTTTTTCTTCTAACTTTAATCCTATCTTTTCACTAACAATACTATTATTCAGAATAATGCTATCTAAATTAATATTACTTAGTTTATAGGTATCTGAAACTTTACTTATAATTCCTACTTCTATCAATAAACGTTGTATATAATATTTTTTTACATATAAAAGCTATATTGTTGGCCGCTTTATCAGCAGGAACTATTACAAATTTATCTTGTAGTATTTTAATTTAAGTGAGGATTAGTTTGTTTTTTTTAGAATGTTTTAATTTTTTTTATACATTCAACCTTTTCATTTACGCATTCAAGTATATTATTTTCCATGCATCAAACGTAGACTGTGTTAATTTATATTTATTTACCATAGACATAATAAAATCTTCTAGTGCTTTAGTTACTTCTTTAACGCATTTAGTGTAATTTAGGCATTTAGGTTCTCTATAATTTGGAGATTTACTCAGGAGTTTTCTTAATTAAAATTCTGTTACTATCTTTAGGTTTCCTGTAATTACATATTTTATCTACTTATTACAGAAAGGGAAGGAATTACATTCACATTCTGGAATATTTATAATATTATCATTTATATTAATATGTTCTACCGTTTTTTTAATAATTGAAAACCTTATTACGTATAGTTGGCCCTAGTTTATATGTAACTATTGGTTTTTGATCTTTTGTTTGTAGCTCATTAGGTAGTAATTGTATGTTTTTTTTGTTTATTTAATATTTTTGGTAAAATTATATCATCCAAATTTTTATTTTCATTACACAAACATTTCTCGGTTTCTTTTTTTTTAATACCTTCCACAGATGGCTTATATAATTTAATGTCGATTATATCCAGAATATAATCGTATCATTGTAACTCCACGTGTGGCTCCCTCGACAGATCGCCGACTCCCAACGTCGTGTACCGTGGATTATTCGTTCGACTATTCTTCTTATGGCCGGATCGTCATTTTCCCGTTGGTGACTGTCGGTGAGAACACATGCGGTTCACAAAATAGAAATATGAACAAAGAAAGGAAAAACATAAACGCCAATGTTCACATATAAATTGACTGTTGGACTTGTGTGTTTGTGTGTGTGTGTGTGTGTGTGTGTGTTCTCCCTTTCTATTGATGTTACATTCGTCTAACTCTGTTTCATAGTCAACTCTAAAATTGTCCACGTCTCTATTTCACAGTCAACTATATAACTGTTCAACTGTAGTCGTTATCAACTCCCATCCGTCGTCTAACGCATCTAGATGTCAATTACCTGTCTCCTCTGTCATGGTCTCTTAGGTCGCCCACCCCGCCCTGGCTACCGGAACCTGCCCTTCCCTGTTTTATCAGTAGGTTTCTATTGTTATTGTTTGCTATTCTCTATCTATTGTTGATTGTAGGATATTTCCGATTTATTTGTTTATTCTAAGCTATTTCCTCTCCCTTTGTCTATCCCCCCTTCTCAGCACTTAGTGGCTCAAATCCACCCCAGGACCACTTTATAGTATCACACCATTCCTATATATAGTATCTAGTTGTAATAATATTTTCGATGCTATTTCTTCTTCTTTGTTTGATTAAGCAATTTTCTAATATAACTGAAAGACTCAGAAATGTTGGTAATTATAATATCTTTACTAAAGAAGTCATCGCATGAAATAGACCATTCTCTATTATTTCTATTAACATAAGTTCTATCTCTAATACTGTAGCGATGCAAAGCTATATATATATATATATATATATATATATATATATGCATGCCTCTGGCGTTGTCTGTTTGTAAAATTCGAATAAATATATTTTAATTCACGCCGATTTCGTATTTATTATCATAGAACCAATGCCCTATTGATTATTATATTGTACCCAATATATATTAGTTATATCAAAACTAAAAAAATATAACTTGGATGCCATCAGTTAGAATCGAAACCAAAACATTTAGCGGTATTCGGTACCATCTGAACTAACGATCAATGCATATTAAAACATTAACAATTAACGCAGTTAAACATATAAATGTATAGCTGTGCAGGCCTAGGGCATACGCATTACGTCAATCTTCGCCTGCCAAGTTCCGATTTTTTAATTTTAGCAGCTGTTTTTTAAGACTTAAAACGAAATCGATTTTATTCTACAGGTTTGAATATATATGAAGTTTAAAATCTGTAGACCAAAATTTGACAGAATAGTTTGGTAGAAACCATTAAAGGAAACGATAAGGTCAATTTATGATATATGAATACATATGTATGTATGCATGTGTGTGTAGATCACCGAAGTTAAGCAGCAATGAGCCTGGCTAGTACCAGATGGGTGACCATTTGGGAATTTTAGGCGCTCTATGTGCTTTCGTCTTATCTCGGCATTGTTTCCAGTCGTCCTGAACCTCCAGTTGCCACTGGTATTCAACAATGTCGACTTCGGATAGGTGTGGTTGAGATTGCGCAACTCTTGCCACAAAAATTTCATGCGCAAGCACCCTTACAGTGGGTATCCATAGTTTGTCAATACTGAAGGAAGCTTTTTTGTATGTATGTATGTATGTATGTATGTATGTATGTATGTTATGTCAGGTCATGTCATATGCTACTGGTACCATGTAACCCAGTACTACCTGCCTCATGATCGGGTCACTGGCGACTAAACTGGTTCCCCCACCAGACTTGTTTGGTGAGGAGGGCGGCTAGTCTCCCTGAAGGATTAAAAACAAGACCTTCCAAAGGGCGAATGAACCCTTTTCCGAGGTCAACGGCCAACTAGCACCGTTTGTGTTTGTGTGTATGTATGTGTGTGTTGGGGTGGAGAGGGCTCCCGTAAGCCGTGGTGAAGGCAACCTTTCTAGGAGAAGCAAATCTCTGATTTAAAAAACTAGAAAGCGGGAGATCAGTACCCGCATAAAGCTGGTCTGCAGTTTAACTTGTTGCTGGCTATCTTGCTCTTGCTTGTTGCTGGATCTCAACATTTTGAACCAAGAGAGAGACTTAGCTGTCGTACAAAGCTAAGACTCTGTAACATCATCTGTGTACAGATACTCTCTCAGGTATTTGTCTATTAAAATGGTCCTGTGGCGATGGAAGTCATTTTTGAGCTCATGGACTTTAAGTGTCTGAGAAAGTGGCAATCATCATGTATGTATGTGCACGTGTGTACTTTTGTATGCTTAAATATATACATAACAATGAAATATATATAAATCCATGGAAATTAGATATAGATGATCATTAAGTCTGTAGGATTATTATAATGTTTTTGATTTCTTAGTCATGGATAGAATGTTCTGATACATCGGTTTTTAA
>NC_136518.1:77316004-77328504 GCF_053919585.1 Euprymna scolopes | reverse complement strand
CAATGCGGAGTGGGAGATCAAAGCTCTAGATGGGAGAACACTGGGCAGCAACATAAGTTCCACGGAGAGATATATCGAAATTCGCACCTGAAAAGCACTCACTAAAAGATTAGAAAGAAAGCCAACGCACGTACACCCGTATGTTACGAACAGTGTTAAATATATCTTGGCAAGATCGTCCCACAAAAAAAAAGCCATTTTATGGCAACCTACCTGACATATCTACTACTATCGGGGAGCGATATCTACGATTTACCGGTCACTGTCAGAGGAACAAGTAAGAGCTGCTGAGAAATGTATTGTTGTGGACTGCATGTCACGTGCGCAGGTGTATAGAATGACTTAGATCCATGTACATTCAGCAAATTTCATATGACGTCAATTGGGATCCTGAAGATCTGAGGCAGATTTTGGAAGACAGGGAAATCTAGAGAGAGAGAGAGAGAGAGAGAGAGAGAGAGAGAGAGAGAGAGAGAGAGAGAGAGAGAGAGTCACATTGGTCCATGCAAGGAGCCTGACCAGATGACTTTATAGATAGAATTTTCATAGGCTTTACGCATTAGTGTGGCACAATGACGTAGCCCTTTTTGTGGGAGCTAACGGCTTCTACATTAATGAACCTTGTGCCTAACTTGTGCGGTGCAATTGTGTAAAACAGGTGTTTGTGATTTTGAAAATGTACTGTGATGACTTAAGCCAGATTGACATATGTCAGTACATAATAAAAGTAAAAACAATGCTGACATTATAAATTGAAAAACAAATCATTGCGTGAAACGCACCGTTCTCTCTCGTTCTCTCTCTCTCTTTCTTTCTCTTTCACTCTCTTTCACTCTCTTTCTCTCTCTCTTTCAACGAAGAAAGAGAGAAATGAAATACAATTTCATTGTTGTAAAGGCAGGTGAGGTTTGCTCGCTGCACGCGATGGGTCGACTAAATATGTTTCCTAACTTGTTAACTGTTTAATAAATTATATTTTTATAAAAATGCATTTTGTCGCTGTTTCCATACAAGTATTCGATTTCAGCATACCATTAATGCCGACGACAGAAAGATGCAATGAACACGCAACAAGCGACGATGAGAAGATGCCTGCAATGGCCACACATAATGCGACCCGTACCAGACAGTTATAGCCGACGACAGATCAACCCGTTTTCGTTGTGTTTCCAACATGTGCCTATCGTTTAGATATCTTTGGGTATCGTTCATTCCCCGTGGAGCTGGTTGCATTCCCAAGACGTTCATCAACCAAGTAACCCTCTCGGGGAGCGATAGTATCACATTAAATTAGGCTGTATTTCGGCAATAACGCGTCGAATGTTGTTTTCCAAGTGGTCTATCGTGTCTGATTTATCAGTTTAGACATGAGATTTAACATATTCCCCAAAGAAAATAATCTAATGGGGTTAAATCGCCCAAACGATGTGGTCAGTTGACGAGTCCATTTCGTAATTCGTTTATCAAATAGTTTTCTGGGTAACATGATTGTATCATTTGCGATTTCCAAACGATGCTCAGGTGTCAGTGTCTTAATGATGAATTGCTAAACAAAACTAAACACAAAATAACAAATAGTTGCCAAATCTGCAATTAAAGGGAATAGGTTCTCAATTTAAAGTTCGCCGCTTCCAAAACAAAACCCCCCCAAAAAACCAACAACAACAAAAAACATCCTCTACTACAAATATTATTCCTATGGAAGGTAAAAAGACGTACATAAATACTAAGCATGCATAGGCCTAATCCTGTTGGTGAGACGTGCGAAGGGTGTAGATTGCGCAACCCTTGCGTCACTATAGGCTCCTAGTTCAGACGCACTTTAGGAGGAGTATTTATTGACTCTTGAGGCTGAAAGGAAGCGCAACTACATGAGTACCTTTGTAAATATGCATTCGAATACGTATTTGTCAATCGATCGATATATTTATCTATTTTTGTTTTTTACGCTTGTTCAGGCCAAACAAGGCATCATGCCACTTATACGCAAGGGACTACTATTTAGGACAACGTTTACATGGGACTATATAAGGCGATGAACGAGATATCGGTTTACATTACATGTAAACTTCTGCATGTCAGTACAGTAAAGGAAGTAGGAAGCAGGGATGGAATTCCAAAACCTAACAGTTCGAGGAAAGAAACTATTAGAGCAGAAGCTATTTGCTTAGGGATCTCTACAGTGAAGGGGTGGTATTTTGTTGCTAAACGGGTTTGTCGGATGTATGCACGTCGAGGGGAGTACAAGTGAAGCAAGTTCATCGGAGCACATTCTAATAAAATACTTGGAAAACAGGCAGAGGGATTCAACATTACGACAATGGAACAACGGTTGAAGTTTAGTTGATAGTACGACACCTGTAATATTGGAGTCTTTTTCTTGGACCCTTTCTAAGAGGGAGAGACCAATGCTGAATGCACCAGTCCAGATGTGACAACAATAATGCATGCAGGAACGAATGGCAATTTTCTAGCCTGGTATAGGAAATCCACCTTCGTTGCAGCAGCCTTTATAATGCCCTTAATATATTTGTTCCAGTTCATGTTGCGTGTGAATGTTAAGCCAAGGAGTTTGAAGGAAGAGCTTTTAGATAAGGTGTTATTTGTCAAGCAATCGGTGGTTGAGAAGGCTTCTTGTGATTGTTAAAGGAAAGAAGCTTAGTCTTAGTAGCATTAAATGTTACTGTCCATTTACGGTCCCATTTTACTACAGACTGTAAGGTGTTTTATAAGGATTCTGACATTGACTTAGATATGCGTACATCCGTTTTCCCATTTTTATTTATTTATTATCCGTTTTATTGTCAATCGACATTATTTCCCACAATTTTTTAATGGTTGTTATTGTTTCCCGATTTTTTCGTGTTATTTGTTTCTTCCTAGCTCCTTTTCTCGACACTAAAGAAGGGCGAATCGCCTGCTTAAAACGGTTGTAGCATTAAGGAAATCGGATCTGATGACGGATGACGGATTGTGAGCGCGCAGGATAAAAACCAAAATAAAAACAAACAAATAAACAAACAAACAAACGACTTAAAAAAAATAATAAAACAAAAGCAAAGTTGCCGAAGCGTGCGCTTCACAGGCAAAAGCAGATTTCGATTTCCGACGCAATGATTTTCCGGAAGATTTGCTAAAAGCTATTGTCTCCTCGCAAGATGGCGCTCGACTGACAGACACGAACAGGCACATGCGCACACGCAAGCAATCAGAAGCGCAAACAGTGTGGACGTCGTATTAGAGTTGTGCTTTGATTTTATGAAGACAGAGCAAACTTACTTAATTTCAAAAGCAAAGATAGAAGTCATTAAAACGCCAAAAATAAATAAATAAAGAAAAAAAAACAAAAAACGAACTAACAACCCCAACCAATCCAAAATGGCCGAAGATAGCGATAACGACTTATTTATTATAAACTCACTCAAAGAAACATTAATATTCGTTCCAAGCCCGCTTCAGGCTTGAACATGTGGTATCATGTTAGTTTGACATGATCTTCTGTAATATATATATATATATATATATATATATATATATATATATATATATATATATATATATATATATGTAATATATATATATATATATATATGTAATATATATATATATATATATATGTAATATATATATATATATATATATATATATATGTAATATATATATATATGTAATATATATATATATATATATGTAATATATATATATATATGTAATATATATATATATATATATATATATATATATGTAATATATATATATATATATATATATATATATATATGTAATATATATATATATATATATATATATGTAATATATATATATATATATATATATATATGTAATATATATATATATATATATATATATGTAATATATATATATATATATATGTAATATATATATATATATATATATATATAATGACAGAAGAACAAATAAAAAATAAAGTAAAAAAATTATAAAAACTTATCAATATTTATTGAAAAAAAAAATTATATAAGGATTTTGGGATATACATATATGAGAAAATCCTTAATAAAACATGCTAAAAAACACTTTGAAAAAGAGTTAAAAACAGATTTAATCTGAAAAGGGAACACTTAATAAGTGGATAGTCCTTAATCCGCAGAGTTTCGAATAAACACTTTCCTTCTCATCAGAGGGTAGGAATTAGCAAAATGCGGGATCGGATTTTGCATACAAAAGTATTTGATGAAACTGCAAGTAAGTAAAAGACCTTAATAGATAACAAAAATGAAGCAGAGGGAATGTGGTGAAGAAAAAGGTAATTTCACGTGAATGGATAGTTATCAAGTAAGATCTTTGACTTACTTGCAGTTTCATCCCGCATTTTGCTAATTCCTACCCTCTGATGAGAAGGAAAGTGTTTCTTCGAAACTCCGCTGATTAAGGACTATCCACTTATTAAGTGTTTCCTTTTCAGATTAAATATGTTTTTTTTAACTCTTTTTCAAAGTGTTTTTTAACATGTTTTATTAACTATTTGCTCTTATTATAAGCTCTATCTCCTATTTGGTTTTATCGAGCTTTTACATCTGGCTGAAATTTCTTTATAAATATTAATTCTTTAATATTTATAATATACTTTAGTTTTACCATCTTTTTATTATATATATATATATATATATATATATATATATATATATATATATATATATATACCGCTCCAGAAGATATCTCACTACCGATGCAATTTTCTATCTGTACGAAAGCCAATGCGCATCCAAGGATGGAGTACTGCTGCCACATCTGGGAAGGTGCTGCTAAAAACAGCCTATTCTGCCTTGACAGAGTACAAAATAGACTTCGCGGCTTATTGGGGGATGCCCTTTTCTCTTCCCTGCAACCTCTCTCCAACGTTGCGAGCCTGTCTTTGTTTATCGTTATTTCCATGGCAAGTGCTCGTCTGAGTTCCAATCTCTGGTCCCCTCTCGCCAATCTTTCACGATAAACACCCGTCTAGCTGAAACCACTGTCATTAATTTTCCCAACTCTTTATCTGTGCCTAAATCAAAACGTAGATTCCATGAACAAAGCTTCTTTCTTAGAAGTGCACGCCTGTGGAACTCTCTTCCGCTTTCCTGTTTCCCATCTGACTACAACTTGGATGTCTTCAAGTCCAACATAAACAAATTCCTGATGAACCGCCCTCTTGAGTAAGTCACTATCAAATCTCCAATACTAACGATTACTACGATACTCTCCCATTGATTACTGTACACGCAATAACCCTTATCCCCGAGTGGCTTCCGGGCCTTAATAAGTGGTGACCTCCATATATATATATATATATATATATATATATATATATATATATATATATATATATCTGTAGAAATATATTTTCTTATAATATATACTAATCCTTATTTAAGAAGCTCACTGTAATTACAGAGCAATATAGAGAATAAATGACAAAAAGCCATATTCCAAAATTCATGATGTTGACCATTTTATAATTTATTCCTTTAATTCAGTTGACTTTTACAATTCTTGAAGAATATATATATCGCGTTCCTATTCTTCTGATGAGACAGGGCAGAATAGATTAAAAACTTGACATAATAACATGAAAGTTTCTGCGCTACGAAACAGACGCTGTCAAAAATTTAACATTTTAACATGTTGAAAGAAATAAACGGTAAAATCTTGAAATTTGGATTATTTCGAACGCTCTGCGTCTTTCATCCAGAATGATCATGGGTGAATTAGTGTACTGACAAAAAGCACTGAAATGAACCCGCTTATGTGTGTTGCATTAATATGCTAAAAAAATTGGACGGTATGTTTTCTTGGGGTAAGGTGGGGTGTGAAATCACGGCTACGAGTTGTTTAGGTTTGTTTCTAGTAAAAAACGAGGATGATTATTTGATTATTTTTATTTGATTATTCGCGTATAATTATTGGATATTTCTTCCACTTTGATTTTATTAGAAAATTCATTATGTGTGATGCTAATTTAATGGAATCCTCTGCATAAAAAAATAAATACTTTTAGTCTTATATTCTCCTTCATAGCTTATACGCAAGAAAAGAGTCACAATAAATTAATATCCGTTTTTTACTTGGGGTCACCATATATCAAGACCCGAAGGCCACTGAAGGATAATGAATGTAAGGTGGTAGTTTAGTAATCGTTAATGGTGTAAATTGAATATAATTTAGATTATTTAAAGGGTCGGTTTAACAAAAACTTGTTTACATTGGACTTGGAGTCTACCATATAGTAACCAGACGGGAAGCAAGCCAATGGAACAGTGTTCCATAGGCGGGCAGTTCTAGGAAAGAAGCTTTGTTCATGGAATCTGCGTTTAGATTTAGGCAGAGATAGAGAGTGGGGGAAATTATTGATAGTGGTTGTAGTTAGTCGAGTGTTTTTTTGTGAAAGTTTGGCAAAGAAAGATAGGGCGCACCGAGCAGCATCTGCCAACAGTACTCCATTTTAGAATAAACTGGATTCTAATAAATAAAATAAATAAAGGATTGCATCGGCAGCGAAGTACTACTGGAGCGATAGAGTGATCCAACCTTATTCCCAGCGATCTTAGTAACAGATTTCATTTGTGTGTTCCATCTCAGATCAGGAGTGAATGTCGGTCCCAGAGGTTTGTCAACACATGATGCTTCACCAAGATGAAAGATATTCATTTCGAGGCCTGATGGGGTTCAGAGCGATTATGACGAAAAAAAAAAAAAAAAAAAAAAGAGAATTTACATATGTGATTGTTGTGTAAAACGGAGTCATCCTTTTTTTCTTGCAAAGTCTCACAAACATTAAAAATACGAGAGAGCGGTTGAATCAACATAAAGCGATAGAAAGGAGTACATAGCTAAATCACAGATTCTTGTTTTATTCAATTAATTACAAAGTATGGCTGATTACAACCAATTTAACCAATAATAATTTTCAAACATAACTCATTCTCATAACTAAAATATATATTAACATACTTTTCATGTTATAGAAATATATAGAAAAAGGCTATATGGAAACAAGCGTTTATTGACTCAGATTTATTATAATAATCAATAAAAAAATTGTTAATGAGGGATGGGGAAGAAGCTTTGTGCGTATTATTTTGGAGCGATAATGTGAGGACGCCATTTTGAAAAATCCCCTAAAGGAAAATGGAGACATAAAATTGAGATGGGAATATTTCAATTTTATTAAATGCACATTTTCGAATATAAAAATACGTACATACGTATATGAATGTTTGTAAATTGGAAACTTTGTAAATGGACATGAAGTTGTGTTTTACAAAAAACAAACAAAAAACCCCCAAAAAAACAAAAAAACAAAACAAAACAACCAGACAAAACAAAAAACAAAACAAAAAACATAGATACGGAGTGTTTAAAATAAATTATTAAAACATTTTACAAGACAAGAATACGTGAAATATTCTTTTATTTATTGCACAAAATCTCTACTTATATATAAAGGGAACTTTGTATGTGTCTGTGTGTCTGTGTGTGAGTTCGTTCCCTATGAACTCCTTAACGGCTGGGCCGATTAAAAAAATTCGCACAAATATATTTTATGTGCTTGGCAGTGTTTTTAGATAGGTTTCGTATCGGAATGTCTTCGATAAGTATCGATAATCGAAAAAATCCGATGAAAGAAGGAATCGGCGATTTTGTCTAATGTTAACGCCTTATACAGCCTAACCCGTCAAGTCCAAAGTAGCTGAGCAGCGGCTTGGTTCCCACCAGTTTTGGCAAATTGCAAACAGAATCCTGAACAGAAGCGTGTGCTCTATCCCAACTATCATCAATGGACCTGAGTTAATCTCGTCAGCATCAGACAAAGCCAAACTCTTTGCCAAGAACTTTGCAGCCAATTCTACCCTTTGCGACCAAGGCCGCCAACCCCCAATATTTCCTCCTGTATCAAAAAACACACTATGTGATATACAAATATCTGTATGTGATGTTGCCAAGCTAATCAAAAACCTTGATTCCAGTAAAGCAACCGGCCCTGACGGTATTCCAATTATAGTACTCAAAAAACTTCAACCAGAACTAGCACCCATACTTACAAAACTGTTTAAACGTTGTCTTAAGGAAAATTGCTTCCCATCACCCTGGAAAATCTCATCAGTATGCCCTGTATTTAAGAATTCAGGTGATCGTTCATCCCCCTCTCAGTACAGGCCAATAAGTCTCCTGTGCGTCATGAGTAAGTTACTGGAATCTGTGTTAAATAGAGAAGTAATCAACCATCTCAGCAAAAATAACCTTCTTAGTGACACACAATATGGTTTCCGTTCTGCTAGATCTACAGCAGATGTGCTTACAGTTATATCTCATAGGATTAGCGAATCTCTTGACAGAGGCAACCTTTCTAGGGCAATTTCTCTTCACATATCAAAGGCCTTTGATAGGGTATGGCATAAAGGTTTACTTCACAAGATCTCCAGCTATAGTATAGCTGGAAATGTCTTCTCAATTATTAAATCATTTCTCTCTGATTCATAAGAGTAGTAGTTGATGGGCAAAAATTAGAAGCTCACAGTATAAATGCTGGAGTCCCTCAGGGGTCCATCCTGGGCCCAGCTCTTTTCCTGATCTACATTAATGATCTTCCAAATCACATCCTTACATCATTCGTAGACATTTTTGCTGACGACACTACCATCTATGGTAGCACATCTAAGACAGTAAACGACCAAGTTCTCTCCGATTCTCTCTCCTCTGATCTTGATCACGTTGTACAATGGGGAAAGGAGTGGATGGTTACTTTTAATGCATCTAAAACCAAGCTTCTATCTTTACATCATCAACGTTCTGATCCCATCTGGCATCAATTAAAATGAATGGCTCTCGTCTTGGGGAGGCCTCAAGTTTTGACAGGCTTCTGGGCTTGACCTTTACTCCTGATCTTAAATGGAGCACGTACATCAAATCTGTTTCCAAGGCCGCTGGAAAAATGGTCGGATCTTTCTAGCGATCCTGTAGATATCTCACTGCTGATGCAATTCTCTATCTATATAAGAGCCAGATACGTCCAAGGATGGAATACTGTTGCCACATATGGGCAGGAGATGCTAGAAAAGACTTGTCCTGCCTTGATAGGGTTCAAAATAGACTTTGTGGCCTGATGGGAGATGTCTTTTTCTCTTCGCTGCAACCTCTATCTCACAGAAGAGATGTTGCGAGTTTGTCTCTGCTTTATCGTTATTTTCATGGAAAGTGTTCGACTGAGCTTCAATCTATGTCCCCCCCCTCGCCAAACTTTCACAAGAAACACTAGACTAACTGAAAGCATTATCAATAATTTCCCCCACTCTTTATCTGTACCTAAACCTAAACGTAGATTCCATGATCAAAGCTTCTTTCTTAGAACTGCACGCCTGTGGAATTGCCTTCCGTTTTCCTGCTTTCCAGCTGTCTATAATATGGTTGTCTTCAAGTCCAACGTGAACAAGTTTCTGATGAGCCGTTCCACTTAAGTTAACAAATTTACCGAACTTCCATTACTATCGGTTACTATATTGTCCTTTTGACTACTCTACACTCTTTAACCCTTATCCTTGAGTGGCCTATCGGCCTTGATAAGTGGTGACGCCTATGTAACCCCCCCAAAAAAAACCACAAGTGCATTTAGAGGTTTTATTACCACACAAGCAGAAAGGCCCGGCATATAAAATCAGCAGTATGTTCTTTGATATGATAGGGGCGCGTTCGAAATGAATGCTTCTGTTTAGAGCACAACTGAACCATGATACTTGATATTTGCATTTTAAACTTTAATTCAAGACATTATATAAAAAATATTTTATAAAACCAATAATATGTTCGCTACAGTGCAATCTAAGCTACAATGTATTGTGGACTAAGTCACTGAGGAGTGGATTGAACATTTTTTTACCGATTTCGATGATAATAAAATATGGGAGGGTGAAACATTCGTTGGTCCTCATTCATTCCCAGCAATGTCGGGCCTCCTTGCTAGTTATTAATATAAATATGGAGACCAACGCGATAAAAGAATAATAAATAAGAGAAGGAAGAGGAAGAGGAGGAGTAGGCAGAGAAGAAAATGAAGAAAAAGGGAGAAGTACATAAAGGTGAGAAAGGAGAAAGAGAGGACAAAATAAATAAAGACATCAGAAGGAAAAGAAGAAGGGAAAGGATAATAATAAATAGAATGAAAACTAAGAGAAGGCGGAATAGAAGACAAAGAAAAAAAAATCTATGAGGTGTAGGAGTAGGAGGAGGAAGAGGTAAAAATACGTGAAGGAAGAAAAGGAGGGGAGAAGAAGAAAAAGATACTCGCAAGAAGAGAAATTTAAAAATGAAAGAGAAAAATCGTTGAAGAAGCAAATAAGTAAATAAATAAAAATAAATAAATAAAAATAAATAAATAAAACGTATAAGAGGACAAATAAAAGAGTAGTATTGGGTCAATTAATCGGAAGATGAAAAATCGCAATTTTGGGGTATCGAAATTGGTATCGGAATCGGAAAAATTTGTGCCGCTTTTCTGATGCCAAAAACAAAAAACAAACAGCAACAACAACAAAAAAGAAAACAGCAAAACACAAAAAACAAAACAAAAAAAAAAGCCAAAACACAAACCAAAAAAAACAAAACAAAAACAAAAAAAAAACAAACAGAAAAAGGATTCTTTTAATTGTATTTCTTATTTAATTTTGTTTAAAGTAAAATCTTCCATTGTTGGCAGTAATAAAAAAAAAAATGCATTTATTTATTGATTTTAAACAACCAGTAAAAGTAAAATCTATATATAGTCCCCCGTTTGAGAAAATATCTGCACATTTTACATATAATTATATAATTAAATATTTGGAGATTTATAAAAAATCGGAATCGGAATCGGAATCGATAATTGTATCGAAATCGGAAATTTAGTACGGAATCGGTAATTGTATGGGAAACGGGAAAAATATCGGAATCGTCCCATCAATATAAAAAAAGAGAAGCATAATAATTCTACGTGGAAAAATTCAAGCAACTCAACGAATTCCTCTAGCACCCCCTTAATAATCGCGGTCTACTCCCCGAGGATCAGAAAAGATAAGGATAAGACACTCGAGGGCAGATGACCTACTAGATATCGACGAAAATGACAGTCACGGAGATAATAAAGCAAACAGATTAACATAGCCCTGGCAGGGATCTAATAATGGAAACCCTCGACACAATCTCCTAAGAACGAATAATTGAATGCTTGGGGGTGTACTAAATTTCTGAGAAAACTATGGGGAAAATAATCATTATCATATCGTATGAATCCAAAGATTTTATTGTTTGCATTGATTTCCCCGATATTTTTCACGTCAGAATTATTTCTAGAAAGATATCAAGTATTTACGGGAGGGACCGCGTAAAAGTTGCCAGTATCCTAAATGAAAGTGATTTTGAGGAAAAACTGGATTCAAACTTGGGACACCATGGTCGTCAGTCCGTGTCGTTAGCCACTGAAACAACGTCACTTCACAGGGAAAACAATAAAACAAAACATGGAACTATACGAAGGAAGGAACAGTTGGGAGTGATAAGAATACAGAAGGGGATTTTTTTTCTAGGAAAACTCTCTATCCTCAGTATTAAAAATTAAAATAAAATAATAGCATGTCGGTTGACAATGTACTGAGAGATTAATGCTGGATACAAATTCCGGCACACAATAATAACGTACATCATCTATGTGGGTGACATAAAACTAGTTGCAAGAACGAAAAAACAAAAAATCCAATAAATATAACCAGATTCTTTAGCCAATATCTTCGAATGCAAGCAACACACAGAATGGTCGTTATGGATCAAGGAGGGTAGACAGGCCGAGAAAGGACAACACACACACCAAACTTCCTCTGCAGGAAATACTGGAACCTTGTAGAGGCTTATTGTCACTAACTCCAGAAAAGACCCACGGTGGTTGCCAGCTGTAAATGAATGGTACATGACTGTTGCGTTAACGCAAAATTATTTGAAACGAGTATCGAATTAGACGGAGGGTTAGGGTTAGTGCAGAAAATCTAAGAAGACTTTGAAAAATGTTTCGACTTTTAGAAGCATCTTAATAAAGTGAAAAATATAGAACAAACGTACAAACTGCTTCAAAACACACTTTTAAATGCAAATGAAAATAATTTTCATTTTTTTTATTATTAATTTAAGATTTTAAATACCACGTCAGAGAAATAGTTCATAAGATTTTTTTTTTCTCGGAAGTAAAAAAAAATGCTCCCTCGTGTTGTCGCGCTGGCTTGTACTACATGTAAGAGCTCTCTAATTTTTTAAATTTATTTTTTATTAGGCAAAAAAGACACGTATTCGCCGAATATGAAGTTGAAAATATGTCGACTCTTAGAAGCATCTTGAATAAAGTGAAAAATATAGTATAAACAGACAACTATTTTAAATCCGGAATTAATTAGAAAAAAATTATACATAATTCTTTTTTTTTTTTTGCATCGAAGAGCGTTTTCTTTAAAAAATTTTTT
>NC_136518.1:77298504-77311004 GCF_053919585.1 Euprymna scolopes | reverse complement strand
GCTTCTATAAATCCAACACGTGATCCAGTTTCAAGAAAATCGTAAGAAATTAGAATATTCGCTGTATCTTAAATGTCACTAAACTTGCTGCTAATATTTTTCAATCTGGCAACGCCGGATATATACATTAGACTATTTTCACCTATGCTATAAACTAGCAGAGTAACCCGGCGTTGCCTGGAGCAACACATATTTCACACTCACACAATTTTATTGTCATCGAAATCGATTAAATCGTCATTTTTCAATCAAATCGATTGATTGTCAGCTCTAATTGAAGTCCCATCGCGGTGCACCGGGAGAATGTTTCACATGCCTCCCGGCAGTGACTTAGTTCATAATACATTGCACTTGCTGTAGAGAACTTACTGTTGATTCCATCAAATTATTTTCATATATAATGACTTGAATTAGAACTTAAAATACAAAGGTACAGGTATCATGCTTCAATTGTGCTCTTAACAGAAACATTCATTTCGAACGCGCCTCTGTCATATCCAAGAACATACCGTTGATTTTATATGTTGGGCCTTTCGGACTATGTGGTAATAAAATTTCTCAAATGCACTTGTGATGTTAGACTGTGTAAGGTGTTAACGTTGGTCAAAATCGCCTGTGCCTTCTTTCGTCAGAGTTTTTCGATTATCGATTATCAATATTATCGAAGACATTCTGATACAAAACCTATCTAAGAACACTGGAAGGCACATAAAGTACCTTCGTGTTTAATTTCATAAAACTCAACACAGCCGTTTTCGAGTCCATAGGGAACGAACTCACACACAGATACACAGACAACGTTAATTAATATATAATATAATATAATAGTAGATAGATATACTCATAGGAAACTTTACAAAATACAGCCAAGGTTGCAATTCATTTGCATATTTAGTTTTTAAACAGTGTCTAATGATTGTATATTGTGTGCCATTCATTTTTGATCTAACACTGCTATTTAATTACTAGGGCCATGACAAGAGAATATTTTTATTATTGTTTTGACTCTCGAGTATATATCCGACACAGTTAGACACATTTAATCAACCGAAAACCACATCACTCTATATAAAAGCATATAAGATATCAACGGATACACACTCGAGAGTCAAAACAATGAAAAGAGTATGCTGTTGTCCTAGCCCTACTTATTACATGTACACAAGTTTTAGTGATATTAATTTATTATTATTATTGACATTTATTTATTTATTTATTTATTATTATTATTATTATTATTATTATTATTATTATTATTATTATTATTATTAACACTAATATTATTTAAAGTTATATAACAAACACAATTTGAAATTCCTAACTTCCGTTTTATTATTTTGTTCTTTGTTTCGCTTACGTTTTCCCACGTTACACAGAAAAGAAACCTTTTAATTACTTTGGCAGAATTAAATTAAAAAAAATTTAATAAAGTCTGCACAAAACGCAATGATTAACAAAGATTTTCTGTTAAAAATTAAATATATACATTTATTATTCTCAAATAAATTTGTTAATGCTATTGAGAGCGTTACTGTTGGCAGTTGAAAATTTATTTCGAAATAAATTGCAAGCTGTGATACCAGTATACAAAAATTCTGGTGAAAGGACTGACCCACTCAATTATCGCCCTATCAGTCCCCTCCCACCTCCTTTTAATTTTTCTTGTTTTCTTTTTTCATTTTTCTTATCAGTTTAGTTTCTCTTAATTTGCGTGGCCTGTCTACTGAAAGCCGTTTTATTTTTATTTTACTAAAATAAAACGTCACTAGAATTTTTGAGACCTTAATCAATCAGGTACTAGTCCTCCACCTCGCAAAAGCTAAGCTTCTCTCTGACAAACAGTGTGGATTTAGGCAATGGCGTTCTACTGGATTAAGCGGGCGAAGCCAGGGCTGTAGCTCTTGATATAGCCAAGGCCTTTGACAAAGTCTGGCACGTAGGGCTGCTAATGAAAATTAAATCATACGGTATAACTGGACGAATACTAAATATAATTAGATCCTTCTTAGACGATAGGACCATCCAGGTTGTTATTGAAGGACGTACATCTAAACAGTATAACACAAATGCGGCAGTGCCTAGGACCACTATTATTCCTGATATGCATTAACGACTTCCCTGATGATATTATGTTCGAGATGGGTATATTTGCTGATGATACAATGCTCTATAACATGCACCAGGAAAGAGGTACACAAATTTAAGACAATGGCAGAATCGTTAGAAAATTACCTCCAGACTGTTGTGGAATGGGGCCATAAATGGATGGTAACATTTCATGTTAGTAAAATTAAGCTGTTCTCCTTTGACAATTACAAAAGCCTCTCCACCCACCGATATCCATGACAAATAATACTCTACCAGAGAATTCCTTCAAACTCTTCCACTTAACACTCACAGGCAATATGAACTGGAACAAATACACTGAGGACATTGCGGAGGCTACTACAAAGAAGGTGATTTCCCTCTATCGCGCTTGAAGACTACTCACACCTGGAAGTATCCTGTACCTCTACAAAGCCACCATTCGCCCATGCATGGAATATTGTTGCCACATCTGAGCCGGTGAATCTACCGTTAGTCTCTCCCTCTTCGATAGGATAAAAAAAAAAAGAGTTTCCAATCTTATAGGCCCCGCTTTGTCAACTAAGCTCTAACCTCTGTGTCCCATCGCCGCAATGCTGCATCTCTGTGCCTGTTTTGAAATGGAATATGCTCTGATGAACTCATTGCACTTGTGCTCCTTCGGCGTACATATCCCCGACAAACCTGTTTATCAACAACATCATATACCTTTACTGCTGAAGTCCCTAAATGCCAGAAAGCTTTCTTTCCTCGAACAGCTAGACTTTGGAATTCCCTTCCTGCTACCTGCTTCCTTGACTGTACTGATATGAAGATGCTTAAATGTAACGTAAACCAACATCTTGTTCATCTTCTCTAGGCCTAAATAGTAGCCTCTTACATCAAAGTGGCGATATGCCTCATTAGGGATGAACGTGAATAAAAACAAATAAATAAATAAATAAATGGAATAGTTCTTTATGATAGCAAGAGAGGTAACTGCATGAAGTCATGCGATATTAGCAGACTGCCTGGTCGTGAAAGTACATGTCTTATGTAATAATAAAGTAATATGTTACCAATCACGCCATGACAATAAAGTAGAAAACATTGTTTTTAATTGAAATTATTTTTTGAATTTTTGTTATTATTCCAGACAAACACTGAATTTTTTACATAACACAGAAAAAAAGAAAAGGAAAAATTCCCCTTCTCGTGGAAACAGGAAGGGAATTCCAAAGTCTTGCAGTCCGAGGCAAGAAGCTGTTAAAATAAAAGGCTTTCCGGCAGTTAATGATCCGGACAATGAAGGGGTGGAATTTTGCTGCAAAACGGATTTTTTTCGAAGGTATGTACGTCGTGATATTGAAAAGCAATAAGATTTATGTACAGTATACCTTTAAAAAAGTGGACATATTTCGAGAAAAATGGTTATTTTCTTGCGCAAATGTCAAGGGCCATCAAAGAATAGTTTCAATTAAGTACGTAAACGCATAAGAAGTCGAAATAATGTATTAAAGACTTTAGAGGCGTCAAACTTTAAATTGACAATTGTTTAACTGCAGGTTTGGCAACTATTTTGACTTTAGTATGGTTTGACAATTTATCATAAAAGGACTGACATCCGAGCAACGTTTGCAAATTTTGACAAATTTATTATCTTTTTACTGAGAGCAACGGCTGATTAAAAAGTAATTTCACGAAATGGACCTATTAACTGGCCATCTCGTTTGTGTGATTTAACTCCATTAGATTATTTTAGTTAGGGATTTTTAAAGCCCCATACCTATGTTGATACACCAGACATAATAGACCACTTGGATGACAACATTCGACGCATTATTGTCGAAATACAGCCTAATTTAATGCGAGGAGTTGTGAAAATTGCAGTCTTACGACAGTTTGCTCAACTATGCTGTTTCGTTTCTCTCTATATTCTATGCAAATAATCTGGCTCGATTTTGTTGCGGTTGAGTTCTTATTTGAAATAGTTTTTACGTAATTAACTTAAAACTATGATGTAGTACATGTAGTTCATATTCATCATAAAGTCATTATCTTTAAATCATATATCCATTCTATTGAAATGCATTATTATATTTATAAAAAAAAATCTATGTCCGTACAATACATGTAAATATGATAAAAACAATATATATATATATATATATATATATATATATATATATATATATATATATATATATATAAAGCTGAACGCCTGTGTGTGTGTCTGGTCAATAATAGGCTCCTATATGGCTGACTATTATAGAAAACTGATCGCATATAATAATAGAAGATGTATCGAGACGCAGGAATGAGTATGTTTGATATGGCATAATGATGATTCATTAAAATTGTGGCGTCTGCGTACGCGCCTGGTCCACAAAGTATGGAAAAAAAAAATAAAAAAAAAAAAAACGCTTACAAGTGTTTTTGATATAGATATACATAATAATACTTTGATAAGTATGTTTTAACTTAAATAGGGATGGTATAATAAAATTGTGGGGTCTGCGTTCGCGCCTATGCTCCATAGAATGGAAATAGGCACAAACTTTAATAAAGACTTTTCATATCTATCTGCGTAAGTATACTTTGATAATTATGTTTCAGTTTGAAGAAATATGGTATTATTGGGTGTTCGTTCGCGCCTGACCTCTATAGAATGGAAATATGTTACAAAGTTTTACAAGTTTTTTTAAGATAGATCCACAGAATACTGTGATAAGTGTTTCAGTGTAAACAGGTATGGTATAATAAATTATGGGGGTTATCTATTTTATTTTTACTTTCATCATATTTTGCTTTGATTTTGATACCCCCAAATTCGAAGCCATCTCTTTACAACCTTTCCATTTCATAACCTATCATACTTTCATAAACCAGAGTCCATTTTCTGTAGGCTGTTTTTGAACCCAGTCAACGACGGGTACTTTTACTAGTATATATACAGTGGGATTCAAAAGTGTTTGCAAATTTTATAAATTGATAAATTTATACTTCAATATTTTCCAATATAATAACTATGTTACTCACTGTTTGATATGCAAATATATGAAGTAAATTCATAGAAAAGGAAACCAAATAATCAAGGTCCTGGATATGACCTTAAACTATATCCAGTGGTGAGGCCCCAGCTTGCGGGATTTGGGGAGTGTGGAGCCACCCTTTAATTGCCATTCCTCCCAGGTCCACTCTGACCCGGAGTGGTAGTACCTGTTAGGGTCCCAACTATGGGTTAAATAGAAACCGACTTAAAAACAACAAATATATTCTATTAAAAAAATTTTCTTCAAAATCTTTGGATTCGGCATTAAATAACCTGAAAAGGGTTGATATGCCGTAAAACAAAAACAACCAACCAACAACCAACCAAATAATCATATTCTGGGGGGGGGAGTATGGATCTTTAAATGATTTCAGGAAGGAATATGGGTCAAAAGAGTTTGCAAGCACTCATTTATCCGCAATAAATACCATTTTTAAACATGATATAATTCGAAAAATTGTGTCATCATGATTATAGTACCATATATTGATAACATATTACAAGAAAACAACAGTTATTACTCCAATAACAATTAACAAAACAATACGAATTTATGAAACTATTTAACCCTTTATTCGCTTGCCTCCATTTTAAATCAAATCAATCAGCCTCCTATCAACAGAGGATGTTAATGTATGCACTTGCTAAGGTGTGATTTCAGAAGATACCTTCTTGATTCTCTCCCAAATGTCTTTTTTACTATAGAATTGATGCCCGTTTTCGTAAAACTTCCTCTTCAGAATCAACCAAAGGTTCTCTATCGGATTCAAATCCGGGCTCTGAGGTGGCCAGTCCGTCAGACGTTCACCAGAGATCCTCTTGTCTGAAAGCCAAGCTTTTGTGAACCGAGAAGCATGGCTTGGGGCATTGTCTTGTTGGATAATTAGATTCTGGTTGAGAGCATCATTTTGTGAATTCAACCAGGGCAAAAATTTGCTTACAAAAACTTGCAGTAGTTCACAGAATTCATTTTGACAGTCAGGGACAAGAAAAGGACCAACAATATCACTTCCAATAATACCAGCCCAAATCATCACTCCTCCTTCTCCCTGTTGACGTCTGAATTGCAAGCGTGGACTATTGGCTTTAAGAAGCCATCTCTTGGCCCAACCGTCGGGGCCACCGAGGGTTGCGCTGGCCTCGTCAGTCCAGAAAACATTTTGAAAATTGGTTTTCAAATATTAGTGGACCATGCTAGTCGCTTCTGACAGTTTATATTACTCAAAGGAGGACATTTTGTCTGTGTTCTCTGGTCGGCTATCTGTTTCAAAATCCAATTTCGGGTCCTTTTAGAGATGCCAGACACTCCTGCATGGTCGAAAATAGCTTTGCTTGTGCTGTGTGGGTTTGCTAGCAAACTCCTCTTAATTTTTCTAATATCTCGTGGTGAAGTCACTTTTGGTCTGGCACTCTTATGCTTTTTTCTTCCATCTTTGCCGTCAATGACGAAACGTTTCACAGTTCGATGATCTCGTTTCCAAATTTTCGAAATTTCCAATGTAGACTTCTTTGCGGAAAGAAATGTAACAATTTCATCCTTCTCCCCATCTGTCAACATCTTTCCTTTAGCCATTATCAATAAATTAAGATTACCTGCATAAGCTTTTGGCTCACCTGAAAAGTGGAAAATGTCGAACTATTATTAAATTCTGGCTTTTATCGTAAAATGTAGTAATGGAACGAACCAGAATGGCAACCAGCAAATGATGAAAGAGTCCAAAATGAAAAATAAAGCAAAATTAATAAAGAAATTGAGAAAAAATAGGTCTGCAAACTCTTTTGACCCCCCACGATATATATATATATATATATATATATATATATATATATATATATATATATATATAAATATATATATAAGGTATTAGCAATATATAAATATACAAGAGTCGTTCAAAAAGTAAACTTTTAATTTAAAAAAAAAGTTAAAGTGCCACGAAGAAAAGAGTGGTGCCATTAAAACAAACGACCTTTTGTGCTCCAGAATTTATTTTTCTACATGGTCACCACCATTCTCAACACACGTTTGGCAGGAATACAATGACGCACCTCTGCTTCTAACGCACGTCTATGATAAAGGGATCCTTTCTTAGAGTCTCATACCGTCAATATCTGCAACAGTGAGATGGAACTTCCAGGTAACGGATGCATTACTTTTGGAACACCCCACGTAAATTTTGTCATCAATTTGTTTTAACTGAGGATGGGACATTAATAGTGGGCGCCTGATATTCACCCGTTATCTCATACATTCTAACCGAGAGATCTTTTTAAGATCCTAAGCTCTCCTTTAAGTGAAACTGTTGGTCTCACTTTGGCACTTTGTTCACCGAGTATATTTCCCACGTAGCTTTTATTTCTTACTCATGAGCACGTTTACTCCTACACTTACTGAAATAATAGAGATCCTCTAAAGACTCCAGTTTCCCATCATGTCGTACGTAAGAGTTTTGTATTTCGTTATCTTCTCCCTCCCGGCTTTCTTTAACTCAGCCTTTTTGTTGACAATAACTGCGGACGTCATATGCAGCAGCAGGTGGTAAAATATTCATGAATTCATCTTTTTTTAAAATCATATATGCATTATATAGAAACACATTATATTTATATAAAAATATCTTTATATAATACATGGGTATATATATATATATATATATATATATATATATATATATATATATATATGCAAATATGATTAAAAAATATAGATGTATATACATGTGATATGAACAATATATAAATATGTATTTATGTTAATGTATGAATAAGATTTTATTAATAATATGTAAATAAATTGTTTATCACACAAAAACACACAACCATATATATATATATATATATATATATATATATATATATATATATACGCACACACGCAAACACACAAAAATGTCTTCAATCAGTTTCAAGTTTTTCGTATGGGAACTTTTATTGATAGTACACACATGAAAGTCCCCTTCGAAGTAATCTCCTCCGGATGCAATGAACTTGTTTTACGGTTTCAACAAATTTTGGAAGCCACAGCTTCTTTCATCTCCTCAATTGTCTCATAACGACAGATGTTTTTTCTTGAGGTTAAGGAATAACTAAAAGTCACATGACACAAAGTTGAAATTTGAACATGTTTTATTTTTAAATGTTTTTTTTACGTCAGTCAGAATGATCTAATCATTATACGATGATCTGCGCATAAGAGCTTAATTGGCCGACTTAATTCAGCTGAAAGTGCTCAATTATAAGAAACGAGTTTCTTGAAGGGGCTGACATAATTATTTACTATAATCTATATAATTATAAAACTCAAATGACCTTGTAACGAATGATGTAACCCACTTTCCGGTTTACGACATCCGATTGCGTATACGCGCATAAACATTAACCCATAACAACGTAAACAAATAAACACAAATCGCTTCTTTTGCAAATTTTGACCTGCGCACTGAAATATTAACGTTATTATTTCGAAATTATTATTTAACATGGGAAGAGTGGGGGTGTTTTGCAACTATTATTTATTACAACTATACTGTCGCTATTTTCTTACAACTAAAGAGACAGGTTTGGTTCAATCCGCCGTTCAGCGAGCATATCAAAATTATTACACTTAAGGAATTCTACGGAATAATTGATAAAAACTTCCCCCGGAGAATAAATTAAGCAAAATAATAAAGAGAAACTCTGTATAATTATATTTCTTGACGTACAGCAACTTAACTAACACTATAATTGGCTCCAACAATAGGAAAATCAGCAAAATAAAGATTACCGAATTATTATCGAATGAAAGTGTCTTAGACAAAAAATGTAATTGCAGAATACCTGGGAAGTGTCCGTTGAGTGGGAAATGTCTAACATCAGAAGTAGTGTATAAATGCGAGATAAACACTGATAATACTAGGAAGATATATCTTGGGGCCACGGGAACAGTGTTAAAGGAAAGATTTAGAAACCATGTAGTATCCTTTAAAAAGGAACCTGAGATGGAAACTAATAGAGAAGGTATTAACGATAGCAGGGGGAGGGCACAAGAGTCAGTATTAGAAATAAAAAGAGAAATACAACTGCATTAGGGGATTGGGTTAGGTAACTTAATAGAAATAATAAAGATTTTGAATTAAAATGGTCAGTAGTGGATAGGGGAGTAAGTACAGCCCTGGGAAATCAAAAAGGTGCAATCTATGTTTATTGGAAGCCTTTTACATAGTGAATTCTAAAGAGGAAATTTTGAATAAAAGACTAGATGCCATACAGGGATGTCTCCACATGAATAGGTTTCTGTTATCACGCCTTAAATGTAACTGAGGTAGAACTTTTTACAACAATAAGGATCCTCGGATGCAAGGATCAAATTTTAATGTAGAGTTAAATAGCTGGGAATGATGCGATCTAAATGAAGGATCCAAATCTGATAAGCAAATATAGTTTCTATTATTCTAATCTGGATAATGAAATATAGATAAAGTATAAAGCTCAACAAAAACCGGAAACTTTGCTCCATAACGGTGAGCATTTCAGTATTTAACTGTAGCAGTATTGATAGTGAAATAAGTGATACCCTTTCCAGATCAATAAAACAACTTAATGACAAACTAGCAATTATTAATAAAAAAAATAAATTAGCAATTAGTGGATTGGAAATACATTTAATTGATTTTGTTTATCTGATATCCTAAGCTTGTTGAATCCCTGTTTGGTTTATTTACTCCTTGTTCTAAATGTTTTTATCCCAAAATGCAGGCGTAGACACCTTCTCATCGGAGTGAAACATATGTAGCTATTGGGTGGTTTTGTTGTCAGAATAATAATTAGAGGATATATACTATTTTATTTAGGTACCCAAGAACACAATACACGAATTGTAACTGTGATTCTGATGCCATAAGTAACCCAAGTAGATTATGAATAACAGATTTAGGTTAAACCCATGGGTAAATAATCAGTTTTAAGATGAAAAATATACTATATATTATTAATTTGTTAAATAAACTATCATAGCACTTTATATGTCTGTGTAATTAAATGAATTATTAAATCATAGACGCTTTTCAGCACTCACTAGACCTGAAACATCAAACGGCCTTAGTTATCTCCCTTTAACTGTTATGGGTACTAATATGACCCTTACTTCAACAGAATTCATCTACTAGCAGTTAACAACGTAATTGGATTATCTCCCTTTGTAATCGTTTTTTTTTCATAACTATATAGAACCATGTTTGATCAGAATGATAACGAATTTTAAAATATTAAATAATGAAAAATAGAACAGAATCCTTCACTCGAAATGTTGTATGAGGATTAATAAATATAATATATTCCTTTTCTTTATTCTCCTATTCAATAAAATATTAACCCTAAAATGGTTTTTAAATCTAAGTGATAAACAATCGATAAGTTGTAAACAATGCTTGCCACAAATGAGCGAATACGAAACTAAAAATTAACCGTAACGTTATTGCAAGGTTATTATTGGCCATATTATAAATATAGAAATAAAATGAAAAAAATCTTTAAAAAAAAAATAATTATGTGAAATAAAGAAATATAGAAATCTAATTCAGGAATTCAATGAATGAGATATATAAATTTTTTTAAATGGCTACCGGTTTTTTTGTGGAAAATTCTTATAACTTGGTTTTTAAATAAGGATACGAAAATTAGGTGATATATTAATATTTGAATGGGCTTTTTTCACGGAGGATGCCTCCAGAGTAAATGTTTTTTTTTTTCACATGCCTCTTTTCCGTTAAGGGAATTTTTACTTTAAAAATGTTCTATTGTCAAGAGTGTTTTTATTTAAGAAGTCTGAAGAAATGCTGGTTGTAAAAAATTTCAAACGCCATAATGCTTGAAATTGTCGAACTGGTATGGAAACAATTGTAACTTAAAATGAAATAACTTTCTGTTGCTATCAACACCTTTTTTGAAGTCTTGGTTTTGTTTATACAGTATAAGAATTCTCAATTATGAAATATGATGATTTTGTAGCTTAGTCTTTAAGTCATCTCATTTTGGCTTAAAACTTATTGGTATATGAACGATGATGAAAATTTACTGAATTGCACGAACCTAGTAAAACTCAATATATTACATACAAGTAATATATATATATATATATATATATATATATATATATATATATATATATATTGATATATATACATATTAAAATCTATTTACAAAAACATGTACAGGGTTCACTACACTGGCAGGACAATGTTTTGATCGCTAGCTATTGATAACGAAGATCTCATCAGACGGAGAATTTTGTCTTTTCTTCAGGTGTTCACATTGGAAAGTCAGAGCTGTAGCTGAAGAAAAGCTAAACACAAAGCTTATATATGTCTGTATAAATAAATAATAATAATATAAATAGCTCTATTTAATACTGAGCACTATTAAATACAACCCGTGTGTATTCCCTGTTTTTATCCTTAGAATATATTTTGAACTTTAATAATAATAAGACTACTACTACTACTACTACTACTACTACTACTACTACTACTATATATATATATATATATATTTGTAAAGTCCGATGAAGTTACTGGATCGTTGATACGATTCGGTAACCGAAACATGTGTAACTAAGCAGATAAAACGGTAATAAGAAAATATATATTTGCTCTGCAATATTATTGACAACTTTTTCAGGTTTTTACTAATTACCATTGTTGCCTAATATATATATATATATATATATATATATATATATATATATATATATATATATTTGTGTATGTGTGTGTGTGTGGAAAGACATATTTATTTGTTTTTGTAAGCTCGTGTGTATGTCGAAAATAGTGAGTGTGAAAAGATTATATATATATATATATATATATATATATATATAAAACACATTGTATGATATATGTGTACATATATATATATATATATATATATATATATATATATATATATATATATATATATATATATGAACATGAGATGAACAACTATAAATATTTACTTGAAAATACGCAAAAAAAAAAAAAATTACAATTATCTTTTTTATACACTCAATAAATTGAGTCTTACATTTCGGAAGATTAATTTTTTTCTTCTCTAAAACTTATTTTTGCATCGAGTTCGTGCTACTTTTTATTTTTCCCATTTCTTTTTTCATTATTGTTGTGCAGAGAAAAAATGTTTTAGCTGGGAAAATATTAAAAAACGAAAATTGCAGAGCAAAAATCCGAACAAAAACAATAACACAAACAAAAACAAACAAAAATCACTTTGAAAAGATTTGGGTTTTTATCTTCATCCTATGTGATTTTCTTTTACTTAAATATATTTATCTATTTATAAATCAAGCAATATTACGTTTTTCAAACTGTCTGCATGGTTATATATATATATATATATATATATATATATA
>NC_136518.1:77268504-77288504 GCF_053919585.1 Euprymna scolopes | reverse complement strand
GAAGACTTTTAAATGAAGTTTAATACTCATTTTCAGTGCATCAATAATAAGTAAACCTATTTATACCGGGGTTTACAAAAAATAAATTCTGAAGAGACGAAATGGGGGATATAATGATAATGGCGACCGAGTCAGTCGTGTTTCAACGACGGTCATAAATATTTCCAAAAAAAAAGAAAAAAAAAAAAATTCACGTGGTAACATCTGGCAAACGGAAAACGAAATGTTTCTTTTTTTTTTTTCGAAATGTCATTTCTTGCCGTTCATCTTGTGATAATATTTTTATGGTTTATCTTCAAAGCTTTAACGCCATTTTAATTCCCACTCATTTTATTGTCTATATCACTCTTCTCATATCATATCTGTCCATGTTATTTGATATTTATATTGGCTTCATAAAGTTAAATATATTTTCATATATAATGAATCAGAAGAAGAGGGAGGCTCGAAGTCCGCAGCAAACAGTATCAGATAATAAAATCCTCATTATACTTGATTATTATTTTTGCATAAAATAATAAATCAAAATGTTATTGTTTCACCGTGTTGAAGTTTTTTTTTTACGATTGTAAAAAATATATTACTTTATGACAAGGGGGAGTATTCTGCTTTGCCCGGAGGGGGGGGGAGGGGTTAAAATACGCTTACATATGATATTTTAATATGTCTATATTTCGTATATATTATTATAGAGTCGTGATTTCAAAAGTTAAAAAAAGTACTTAGCTAGCATCGAAACCGGAACTGTAGCATTCAAAGCTGATGACGTTACCACTGTACCAACATGACACGCATATAAGCCGATTAAAAATTAAAAATTGAAAATACTAAGATGAACGTACAAAATGTTTAACGAAATTTTGATTTCCTTAAAAACAATTGGATAAAAAAGCCAATCATTTGAGGCCCCTAGAGCCGCTCGGCGACTTTTTGTTTCGGAGGAGAGTTTGAAACTATTGCGAGAGGTAGACAGACTGACAAGATTTATAGAACATTCTTTTTTACCTGACACATTTTTTTATGAAAATCGCTCGAGACAAGGCATGAAGCGACTTGGTGTAAGAAGCTAACAAGAACAAAAGAGGATTATTGCAAAAACAGGAGATGCCTATTGACTTTGGTTTTAAAAAGACCAAGGCTGTAAGCCTGAGGAGTCCTAGAGTGGATGAAAAGCCGAATATTCAGTGTAGCTTAATCGCCATATATATTTTATAAATTACTATATATATATATATATATATATATATATATATATATATATATATATATATATATATATATATATTCAGGTTTGAGATGTCCAAAAGTCGGGACTAATGAAAACAACGAGGTTGTTAGATAGCGCTCAATAAAAAGAGCAATATATATATATATATATATATATATATATATATATATATATATATTAATTTAAAAAAAAATTAAAAAATTTCTTTTTTATTTTTGACGGTAAACAAGGGCGAACATATGTAACTGCTTACCTTCAAATAATAATAATAATAATAATAATAATAATAATAATAATAATAATAATAATAATAATAAAAATAATAATAATAATAATAATAATAATAAAAAATAATAATAATAATAAAAATAATAATACTAAAAATAATAATAATAATAATAAAAATAATAATAATAATAATAATAAAAATAATAATAAAAATAATAATAAAAATAATAATAATAATAATAAAAATAATAATAATAATAATAAAAATAATAATAATAATAATAATAATAATAATGACAATAATATATATTTATATATATATATATATATATATATATATATATATATATATATATATACTTATAAAAACCCTTTAAAGAAATTGAAATTGAGTCCTATTTAGGGAATTGAGAAAAAGGGTTGACAATCGAATACACATCATTCCAACCAATCAAGTATCCCCTTAGTGAGAACATCAAAACCCTAAAACAAATCTAATAACTTTTAATAGTGCAACAATTACGGGACCTACCTGTCCAAATTCTGATATATATATATATATATATATATATATATATATATATATATATATATATATATATATATATATATATATATATATATATATATATAGAGAGAGAGAGAGAGAGAGAGAGAGAGAGATAGATAGAAATTTTCAGTTAAATTACATAGAATTACCATAAACTGTATTGTTTGACAAAGGAGTACAAATAATTATTTAAAATTTTTTTTCTAAATCCATGGATTTTCAAAGAATGGCTCATCTCATCGAAGGAAGTGTTATTAGAGTTTTTGTTCCTAAATTTTCGAAAACATTTAATAATTTTTAAAAATTAACATAATTTAAACAAAATATATTGTTTGGAATTAGAATAACGAGTCGAAAGTAACCAAAAGAGTAATTTTCAGTTCTATTGAAAATATTTATACGTTCATTCCGTTTTTTGTTCTGAGTCTTAACGCATGCATTTATGTTTTGAAACGTGAGGTAACCATAAATTTATAATCATTTTGTCTATGCATGTTAAATGTTTAAATTATATTCGGTGGGCGCATAAATACAGTAATCTTTTGGCGTTCAACTATACATAAAAAACAACATTATTTTTACACCAACCTAATATTATTAAAACGAATTATAAGTATATCTATATATTAGGTTGGTGTAAAAATAATGTCGTTTTTTGATGTTCAACTATATAAAAAAAAACGATATTATTCTTTTGGGGTTGACTCTCCTTAGTCGATGTTTCTTCCGAGAACGGCTCCCCTTTTGGGGCAATCGTCCTCTACCAATTTCGAAAATTTGGGACATCAACACCTACCATCCTGTACAGCACATGAGGTAGGTAAATAAATGTAATATAATTTTATTGAAAATAATTGAAAAAATTTATTGAAAATTCCTTCTAATATTGTCACTATTCTTTTATATACTAACTCGTGTCCTCAGTATTTCCCACAAACTGTATTGATATAGCCTTCACACTATGCACAATGCCTTAGGACAACTACAACATTTTTCTCAAGTATACTTAACTTAATATTTATAGATAGGCTTTTTCGGAATTAAGTAAATAATAAAATAAGGGTTGATATGCCGTAAATCCAAAAGACGATTAGAACTGACTCATCCGAAAATCACTTGGATTAGTATTTTCACTTTCTAATAAACCCAAAGGCAATATTTTTCGTGAAGGGTGGGGGGGTGTATCTAAAAGTATTCATTCGCATTTCGAATTAAAATACGTTGGCTATAAATCAAGAAAACGAATGAATAAAACAAACTAAATATTGTGACCGAAAGAATTAGCCTAAAAATTGTTAAAACAGGCTGTTAATCTGATAAAGTAAAAAAGAAAAACAACAAAAAAGTGTTTATCATTATTTATTTTTTAATTTGCAAAGTGTTTATTATTTTGTTTTTATATCAGCGTTTTAATAATCAAAGTTGTAATTTCCATTTTTTGAAAAACCCGGCGGCCATTTTTTTTTTCCATCCCAACATCAAGATTTACGTTTATGTCCGTCATTTGTTTATTACTTGCGGGCAGTTTTTTTTTTCATTGCAAGGAAAAAGAGTTTTCAACATTTTTTTATAAAAAATCTAATTGATTGTACCCGATGGCTTTAACGGAAATAATAATAATAATAATAATAATAATAATAATAATAATAATAATAATAATAACGACAACAACAGCACCACACACACACACACACACGAATACATAGAGAAAAATAGAGAGAGAGAGAGAGAGAGAGAGAGAGAGAGAGAGAGAGAGAGAGAGAGAGAGAATACTAATAGACAGAAACAGGGAGAAAGTAGGAAATTTATATAAAAAGAAACAAAAAGTTGTAAAGTTAAAAAATAGATAAATAGAGAGCACTAGGGAGAGAGAGAGAGAGGGAGAGAGAGAGGGAAAGAGAGAGAGAGAGAGAGAGAGAGAGAGAGAGAGGGAGGGTGCAAAGACTTACCATAAATTTATTTTCACAATATATATATTATTTGTTTTTGCATAAACATTTAGATATCGCTACACAACCATGAGTATGTTTCAATCAAATAGTTATAGATAACTAGTGATTTCATCAAGCCATGTTGCTTTTTCACCGAATGTATATGAGCTACTTGAAACTTTGCAAATTCCAAAAAGAAACTAAAGACGCTAATAAACACAACCAGAAACTTTAATCAAGTTATCCGAATGGAATTTGGAATAGAAAAGTGTCCAATGCTAGTTATAAGACGAGGAAGATTGGAGGCAACAGAAGATATGAAACTACCAAGCCAAGCGGAGATGAGGACACTAGGTGACTATGACACATACAAATATTTAGGAGTTCTGGAAGCCGTCACTGTCACATCAACAGCAAGAAAAAAAAATTGGAAAGGAATATCTTAGAAGAACAAGATAACTTCTAGAAATTAAACTATACAGCAGAAACCTTATAAAAGAGATAAACACATTAGAGGTGTCACCAGTGAAATGCTCCGGACCGTTCATAGGCTGGACCAAAGAAGAACTGAAACATCTCAATCAGAAGGCCAGGAAACTCATGACCATGCACAATGCATTACGCCCAAAGGATGATCCTAACGGACTCTACGTAAAAATAAAAGACAGAAAAAGAGGACTTGTTTGTAGAGAAGACTGTGAATGACACAAAAAAAGAATTAGAAAAATATAACGCAGAACATAGAAAGTCTAATCACTGCAGCAAGAAACATTGTTATAAGAAACAAGAAAGAGAACGGAGAGGCAAGAGATGAGAATAGAAAAATGTAAAGAGAAACAGCGACACAGCCGATTAATGAGGATGATAAAAGATGAGACCCACGGAAGCACTTAGACATGACTAGGAATGGGACACTTAAACAGAATCACTATAACAGCCGCACTAGATAACGGCATTAGAATCAAAGCAAACAGCGACAAAACACAAGAAAGTAGTAAATACAGACTCTGTGGACAAAGAGACGAAACGAGAAACCACGTGATAAGTGAATGCAGTAAACTAGCCTATCAAAGAATTTAAGAATACACACGGTGAAGTAGAGGATACAGTACACTGGGAATTATGCACATAACTGCATCTTCAACATCTATCAGGTTGTTGCATAAGTTCCCCTGGTCCATAAAAAAATTGTTCTAAAACATATTTTGATATTTGGCAAAGTGCTATATATCATTAGAAAGCACGTATTCGGTTCTGCAAGATATCGTTTTTTATCGGTTTTTGCTCATATAATTTTTTCTCGTTTTTCCAGAACCGTTAAATGGATTGTCAAGTAGATAAAAAAAAAAAAATCACATTTTCAACACCTCCTTCTTTTCGCCCCTAATCGAGGTCAAAAAGCGAATGAAGTGACCAAGCATATTTGTGCCGTATGTGGAGAAAACACTATAGCTGAGAGAACTGTTTGAGGTTGATTTACCAGATTCAAATACGGTATTTTTTACCTCAATGACGCTCCTCGTGCCGGAAGACCAATCAAGATAGACGAAGACCAACTCAGGGTTCTTTTAAAGACATGTAGAGAATTGGGTGAAAAAATGAAAATCTTTCATGCCACCTTCAGTCGATGGGATTCGCACAAAAACTCGGAGCTTGGGACCACACGAACTTACCTTTGCTGTTAGAATTCTTTGGTTTTCTTAAAAAGAAAACGGCGGGAACTTACACAACAACCTAATAGACAAATGGTACATGCACAAACCAGCAGCGGTATTTAAAAACATAAATAACAAAATCACATGGTGCGTACAAACAGATAAACCCATCCAAGCAAGAAGACCAGGTGTTATAATAGTTAACAAGAAAGAAAAGTCTTGACACATTGTAGATTTCGCCGTTCCAGCAGAGTACAGGGTGATTATCAAGGAGACTGAAAAGTGAAACCAATACACGGAATTAGCCTAAAAAAATGAAAGGGATATGGAAAATGACGAAAGTCTGTATAACACAAATAATCGTGGAAGCAATGAGAAAAATCCCGAAAAATCTCATAAGAAGATTGGAATTAGGGGAATGGCTTAAAAGATATAATGTAGAGACTAATATACATGAGCTAGTCACGCTTACTGGACATATAGAAACTCCAGCAGAAGTAAAACGAAAGGATGGAAGAACATTACATGAAATCAAGAAAACTGAAACCGTATAAATGAAGGTCCCCCCCCCACTTGAAAAACATAATATTGGCATCAAATGGCACCATACCAAATAATCGTGAAAGGTTAAGGAGGATGGAAAGACCGAGGAGAGGAAGCACTAACCAGACCTCCACTGAAGGAGTACGAAAAGAACTGTGAGAGGCTTATTGCTACCCAAATTCCAGTGACGGCTAAGGGTTGTTGTCAGCGAGAAATCGATGACAAACAACAGCTGCGATTTCAAAAGAGGTGACAAGTACTGGTAATATAAGTAGATTTGTGGTCACCTAGAATCTTTGATGATGGCCCGTGTGAAAACTCCTAGTGAGTACAAATAATATGAAACCGCAAGAAATTTTATAAATTGCTACCTCCTTAAAGTAAGGAAGGCACTAGCCTCGTCTCATACGACACACAATGGTTGTAAAAGGCCAAGTATGCTGAAATAACCGAGAAGGGGAAGCTTTATCCAGATCTCTACTGGATGGGCGTGGAGAGTACTAGCACCTTGTCGAAATTTATTGCCAGTCAAATCCGGGGAAAGGCCAATATTTGTTCTCAGCGAAGAAAACAATGTAAGCGGTTGCTGCTATAACGCAAAACCATTTGTACTAATTAGCGAAAGAGATTTTATTATTCTCTTGGCTGATGTAACGTAAAATACTCCCCCGTAAAAATTCTTCTTTTTTATGTATAAGAGACAAAAGATGATTTTTAAGATCGCAGGTTTTCGATTTTCGGTACTTATCGGGCGAATTTCCGTACAAAACATATCTAAGAACACTGCCAGACATATAAATTACCTTTGTATTAAATTTGAAAAATAGGCTCAACCGTTTCAGAACCTATGAGGAACTCTCTCTCTCTCTCTCTCTCTCTCACACACACACACACACAAAGTGACTTTTATATAAGAGTGTAGATAGTTACAGACGTAGAAGCGTTCTAAAACTAATGCCTCCTATTTTTATTCCGCTCGAATGAATCAGAGGAGACTGAGACTAGCATTTTTATAACAACTGAATTTATGCATTCATGGCCTGAAAGTTTCATCTCTCTGTTGCAGATATTGACTGTATGAGACTCTAAGAAAGCAACCTCTGTCATGGACGTGTGCCAGAAGCAGAGACGCGTCAATGGATTTTTGGCAAAAGTGCATTGAGATATAGCGTATATATATATATATATATATATATATATATATATATATATATATATATACTAGACCACCCGTGACCCGTTGGGTCAGTACGTTATATTAGCTATGGAATTCATGTATGAGCGTGACACTTGTGGCATAAAGAAAATAGTTTTTTTTTACATAACAGAAGCATTTCTATGAAAGTATATTAAAATGAAAAAAGAATATAGATAGATTTCTATGAGTCGTTCTGTTTATTATAATTGTTATTTTTTTTTAAATTACAGTTACTGAATTATAAGTGGTTGGTCATACTTATAGGTAAATATGCACTGAACAGATATCATAATCCTTATTATAGTTAAATTCAAATTTTGATATATCATCTTTTAAATGAAATTGTTAGTTGAAAGTACAGAATAATAAAAAAAACACTCTCCACATGTTAATAATGGCTTTTTAAATAGAAAATGAAAATAAAATGTAACTTTTTTCATTTAATTTAAGCAAACATTCAGTACCCATTGTGTAAAGGAAAACACTATTTAATGTAATAGAAATGTGTGCAGTTACCGATTCAGCTTTCCGTTTGGAAATGTAAGCAGACGACTTTAAAAAACATGGGAAGAAGAAAAAGAAATTTTTTTGTAATAACGCCCTCTAGTAAAAAGGTCTGCATTAGTTAAGGGGGATAACTCTATCCAGTTTTACATCGCTCCCTTTTTCTCTCTCTCACACATACACGTAACTATTTCTCGCGTACGTAACGAAAACAGAGGGAGTAGGAGTGTTGAAATCTATTAGAGGGAAAGTGAGAGGTGTTTTCTTTCCATAAATTGTATAGGGTAATATTTCATATTATTAATAGATTCATAGATAAATAGATTTTATAATATATATTATAATTATCTATGAATCTATGTATTATTTGTATATATAAATAACTATTTGATCAAATTAAATGAAATTGTTTGTATTAAAAGCGATATAAAAATTCCGGAATTGGAATAACGGATTGAAGACGTTGCTATTTACGCATGCGCAACCGGATGTTGAAAACCGGAAATCTGATTGCAAACATACAAGATCCATAGAGTTTTAGTATTATATAGATGTAGTCATCGACATGCAGTCCTGTTTCGCTGTATTTCAAGTCATCAGTGCCGCTAGACTAGCATCTCTCCCTAGCCAAGGATTGAACCCAGAACCGTCGTGTTGACAGTCGGCGGTGCTCCCACTCCACCATGAAGGCGACGCCCGTAAATAACCCGTCGGAATGTCTATTTAAATAGACCTCCGCCACCACTTTTATAGTGCTCAAATCGTCTGTTTGTAAACAAACAACGAGCTTTGCATTTTCAGCCAATTAAGTAGCGGGTGAGATTATTTACGACAGTGCTCTACCCAAAGAGGGGGGCTTAAAATATATTTGTAGTCATCGACATATATATATATATATATATATATATATATATATATATATATAATAAGAAAAAAAAAGAAGAGTTAATACAGTAGAACGCCGGGAGACGGCATTAAAACTTATTAACAAAATACAGTACAGTATCTATTACACATTTATATAACCAAATATCATTATAAATAATATCGTAAGGTGGGGCAAATACCGTAACCAGAGACCAGAAAAACATCGTATTCCACACCAAACCGTGGCTAAAAAAACGTATCCTAGGGCCATCGTAACCCATGGTTCTACTGTATTAAGCGACTTGAAGAAATGAATTGAATTTTGACATGCGTAGAAAAAAGTAAAAATATGTTCGAATGAACAGTTTGTATTTCGACTTCCCTATACGTTATTCATCCATCCAAACAAAGATTTTACTCGTTATAAACCATTATTTGTGTATGATTACTATTTACTGTTAATTTTAATGTTATGTGACCAGTAATGTAAGAGTTTATCGGTTAAATATTTACAGACACACATAGATTTTCATTTCTTTCTTTTCTTTTTTCTTTTGTGCTTTCCCATTCTTTTTCCTTTCCTTTCTTCCATTCCCTTCTTTTCCCTTTCATACACTGTCACTCCTTTCTTCCGCTTTATGCAATCTTTTCAATTCCTATATTTCGTTTTTTCTTACCTCTTTGCGTTCTTTTTCATTTATTTCTTCCTTTTTTTTTTACTTTTTCTTGGCCTTCTTTGTTATTTATTTATTTATTTTCATTCCTACGTTTTTTCCTTTATTTTTATTTTCTTCCTTCTTTTTTTTTTAATACAACGTTTGCCTTTCTCCAATTAATTTCTTTATTCCTTCTCTTTTTCTTTTCTATCCCCCACTCTCTTTTCTTTGTATTCTTTCTTCTATTTTACCTTCTCTTTCCTTTCTTTCACATTTTCTTTTCTTTCTATTTTCCTTTCATCTCTCCCTTTACTTTCTTTCCTCTTGAATAATTTACAACCCTTTTTTATTTGTCCGTTTTTTCTTATTTCCTTTCTTTTCTTTTCACTCTTTTCTTCATTTTTCTTTGATTTTCTTTCACTCATTTTTCTTTGATTTTTCTTCCTTCTTTCTTTTCATCTCTTTCTTTCCCTCATTTCACCCTTAATACATTACCACACTTTCCATTTCCCCTCTTTTTCTTCTTTCCTTTCTTTTTTAAATTGTTTTCCTTCATTTTCTTTTTTCTTTCTTTTTCTATTTCCATTCCTTTCATCTTTCTTTTCACCTCTTTACTTTCATTCTTTTACCCTTAAATACGTAACACCATTTTCCTTTTCCTCTTTTTTATTTCTTTTCTTTTCATTCTTATCTTCATTTTCCTTGGTTTCCCTCCTTTTCCTTCTTTCTTTTCATCCCTTCCTTTTCTTTCATTTCCCCTTCAATACATTACCAGCTTTGCTTTTCTCTTTTTCAATCTTTCTTTTCTTTTAACGTTTCCTTTCTTTTTTCTTTTTCTTTTCTTTTTATCTCTTTCTCTCCTTTCTTTTCCTGTTTAATATATTACTACACTTTTCCTTTCCTACTTTTTTCATCTTTCCTTTCTTTTTTCATCTTTTCCTCTATTTTTATTTCCCTTTTCTTTTCTCTATCTTTTTATCTTTTCTTTTCTCTTCTTTTTCTTTAATACGATAACAAATTTTCCCTTTCTTTCTTTTCTTGTTATGTTTTCCATCTTTTCCTTTTCTTTTATTTCTTTCTCTTATTGCACTTCCTCTCTTCTTTCTTTTCATCCTTCTTTTCCTTTATTTACCCATTTATTACATTACCACACTCCTACTCTCCCCTTTTTTCATTTTTCCTTTCTTTTCTTTTCACCCTTTCTTTCATTTTTTCTTTTCTTTCTTTCACCTTTTTCCCCTCTTTCTTTCATCTCTTTCTTTCCGATCTCTTCCCCTTTAAGAGATTACTTTTCCCTTTCTCTTCATTGTTTTTTCTTTTCTTTCCTCTTTCTTTTTATCTCTTCCATTTCCTTGTTTTTTACCACCTTTTCCCTTTCCTTTTTTATCTCTTCCTTCCGTTTCTTTTCTTTTAATTCTTTCCTTCATTTTTTCCCTTTTCTTGTCTTTCTTTTCCCTTTTCCTTTTCTTTCCTCTTTCTTTTCATCTCTTTCTTTCCATTCTTTTCCCGTTTAATACTTTACTCCCTTTCCCCCTTTAATATAATACCTTCCTCTCCCTCTTCCCAATTCCTTCATAAGCAACCGCGTTTACATCATCTGTCTTCTTAGCTGCTTATTTACCCAAATACATTTTTCAAAATGACGGAAAATATTATCCAAACCAATTCTTGGCGCCATGATTTATGAAAGCCGGGAAAATATTTTATTTAATCCTCCTCGCAAAGAAAAGAAAACAATTGTACGACATTCTTGCTAGAAGAATTTTCGGATAAACAATAGTTGTGATTCCAATTTCGTTATTTTCCAAACACAGAATCACAAGATATTAATAAATCAATCTTATATATATTTTTATTTTTTAGTCTTTTCATGTCTAAAAATGGCGGCGTACAATGAAGACGCGAAGCTTTTTCGTAATAACATAAGAATTTCTTTTTGTAGCATCAATTCGTTGCGAAGGAAATATGAGAATAGATAAGCAGAAATAACAACAATGGCGTTCTTAAGATGCGTCTATTCGGTCTGTGTGCTTTGTGTTGTTGCTATTGTTGTTTTTGTTGATGTTGTTGTTGTTTCTCTTATAGTTTCTATTGTTGTTACTGTTTTTGCTGCTAGTATTGATGTTGCTGCTATAGTTTTTGTTGCTTTTGTTTTGTTATTGCTGCCGTTGTTGATGTTACTGCTGTTATTGTATGTTGTTTTTATTGTTGTGTTTGTGGTTGTTTCTGATATTGTCTTGATTTGTTGTTGCTTTTGTTGCTGCTGCTGGTGTTGTTACTATTGTTTTTGTTATTGTATCGTTATTGCTGTTTTTGATGTTGCTGTTGGTATTTTGTTATTGTTGTTGTTGTTGCTATTGTTACGGTTGATGTTGTTGCCAGTGTTCTTGGTTGTTGCTGGTTTTATTGTTATTATTGTTGCTGCTGTTTTTGTGGTTACTGTTATTGTTGGTGTTTATGTTGCTTTTTTGTTGTTGATTCTGCTTTTTTTTCGTTGTTGTAATTGCTGCTGTTGTTGCCCTTGTTATTGTTGTAGATGCTGCTGCTAACGTTGGTGCAAATTTTGTTTTGTTCTTTCTGTTGCTGATGTTGTTACTGTTGCTGATGTTGCTGATGTTGTTGTTGCTGATGTTGTTGTTGCTGTTGTTTTTGTAGTTGCTGTTGTTGCTGTTGTTTATGTTGCCTTTTTGTTGTTGATTCTGCTGTTGTTGCCGTTGTTGTTGTTACTTTTGATGTTGCTGTTGTTTTTTAATTGTTATTGTTGCTGTTCTTGGTGTTTGTTGTAGTTGTTACTATTGTTTTTCTGATTGTTTTTGTTGTTATTTTTGCTACTGCTGTTGTTTCTGTTGTTGTAGTAGTTTTTGTTGTTGTTGCTGTTGCTTTTATTGCTCTTTCTTTTTATTGTTCTTTTGTTGCCGTTGTTGTTGCTGTTTTAGTTTTTGCTGTAGTGTTGTTGTATGCGTAGCTGTGATAATAGCGGTTTGTGTTGTTGCTGCTGTTGTAGTTTTGTTGTTCTACTTCTTGTTGCCGTTACTAATGTTGATGTTTCTGCTGTTCTTGTAGCTGTTGTTACTGTTGGTGTTGTTGTTGTTGTTATTACTTTACTGTTGTTTTAGTTTGTTGCTTTTGCTGCTTTTGTTACTATTTTCTATTGTTGGACATATATATAATAAAAAGAATGTTTAAAAATTTCAAGTTTACAAACTGAAGATTAAAGCAAGTATAAATATTAATATTAATATATGACAATTCTTAATAGATGAAAAGACGTAATATTTCATATTCAGTATATTTATTTTCAATATATTTAGAAAATAATTCAGTATAAAAATCTATTTGTCCAAGATTGTACCTTTTGTATATTTTAACAAAATCGTGAACAAACAAACATGAATTCGACTTTATTATTACACACACACACACACACACACACACACACACACACACACACACACACACACACACACACACATATATATATGTGTGTGTGTGTGTATATATTCAACATTTAAAAGAATGTTCCAAATTTCCAAATTGAATAATTCTATAAACTTAAAGCAAGTATAAATATTAATATATTAATATGACAATCCTAACCAGACAAAAACCCCTTAATATTGCAGATTGAGGATATTTAGTAAAGAATTATATATAAACTTAAAGCAAGTATGAATATAATTATTCATATGACAATCCTAACCAAGTAAAAAACATAATACTCGAGATAAAGCATAATATAAAGAATTCAGTATAAAATCTGCAACTTAGAAATAACAACAATTTATTAATCGACAAGGAATACAAAAATTTTAAAATTTTGCTTATTCCATGCAGTTTCAAAGAATGGATCTTATCCTCAGAGGAAAGTAGTTAGCAAAATGATTCATAGACAGGCTATAAATTTTCCTGGTTAGCACATAAAGTGAAAACAATAAATTATACAAAAAAGTTGATAACAAAGCAAAAATCCAGACTCGATGACCCCCCCCCAAAAAAAAACCAAAGCAAAAAATTATTGGTCAGATATAGAGATGCAAATAGTACAGTAGACATAGTGATGACCCAATTGGTTCAGAGGTAAATATGAATAAATTCCAAAATTGAACATGGAATCCTAAAATTGTAGTAGAAGATTGTTACCCTAAGTCAAAGAGCTTTTATTAACCCCCTCAGAAGAAAGAAAAAAAAAACATATGTTTCCGTTGATTGACGTAAATAAAAATTATTTTCGCTGAAACTCCATGGAATAAGGAAACTTTTAAAGTTTTGGTATTCCTTGTCGAATAATAAGTTGTGATTTCTAATTTTTTTTTTTACACAGTGGTCACCACTTATCAAGGCCCGGAAGCCACTCAGGGATAAGGGCTATTGCAAGTACATTACGTTAGTGTGGAGATTTGATGAAGTGTTTACTTAAGGGGGCGGTTCATTAGGAATTTATTAACGTTGGACTTGAATACATCCAAGTTGTAGTCCGGTGGGAAGCAGGCTGACGGAACCGAGTTCCAAAGGCGTGCAGTTCTAAGAAAGAAACTTTGTTCATGGAATCCACGTTTTGATTTAGGCACAGATAAAGAGTGGGGGAAATTTTTCACAGTAGATTCCGCTAGACGGGTGTTTTTCGTGAAAGATTGGCGAGGGGGGACCAGAGATTGGAGTTCAGACGAGCACCTGCCATGGAAATAACGATAAAACAAGTATAGGCTCGTAACGTCTCTTCTGTGAGAGAGAGGTTGCAGGATAGAGAAAAGGGTATCCCCCACTAAGCCACGAAGTCTATTTTGTACTCTGTCAAGGCAGGATAGGCTGTAACCAATTACCGCCCTTAGACTCGTAAATCAAATAATAAATAAAGCCATGACAATTATCTCCCCTTAAAAACTTGCAAAAAAAAAATACTCTCTCTCTATAGATATTAACTGTAGCGTCTTTAAATCAAAATACGCTAACGGAAACAATTTACTGCACGAGCGTCGCCCTTTTAAAATTCATCATTCAATAAAATAAAAAGCTATAGCAAACATCTAAATGACTACTTTAAATACAGTTCCTGATTTCAAAAAAAGAAAAACCAAAAGGTAATTATATATCTATATATTTTTAAATCAAATTTATTATGTAAATTCAAAAAAATATATATTTTTTCTACTCATTTCTATCTCTAACCTATACCAATTTTCTTATTAATTTTCTTATAAATTTTAAATCCAAACCTTTTACTTCAATTTTTCAGATTCATCTGCCTTACTTTTAATGCTAGGTTTATTTTTGGTGTCTTTTCAATTCAATAGAAATCCTCCTAAATTTGCTGATGAGGAGACCGTGCTTAACAAAAAACTATGTATAATTGTTCTACGTGACTTCATGTATACCACAAATAAAAAGCACGGATTTCCGAAACGATCGTACAGATAATTGACTTTGTTGTTGTTCCTTCTTATGAAACTGATTTTTAATTTAATTAAATTTTGATTTTTAAATTTTAAAATTTTTTAAAATTTTTAAATTATAAATCACATTACTTAATATTGAATTAGCTCTACGACATTTAACTATCGAGCTTATTATATATCTAAATTACAACGAGCATTTCCTGTATTTTAATTAAACTAGTAATTTCACTATTACATTAAAATACACTTAGCTCTTTAGACTATTATTCTAATCTCCTTTAAATATATGTATATATATATATATATATATATATATATATATATATATATATATATATATATATATATATATATATATATATATATATACAAAACAGACCTAATTTCCTCTTAGCTCAGTTCATTAGAGCGAGGCGTCATTATCTAAAGGTTGTGAGTTCGAATCGTGGCGTGAGATGTCCTTTTTTTTCAATTTTTAAAGGTTTAATATTGAAACAGGGTTATTTAAGCTATTTTTCACGTGTTTTTTTTTTTTTTTTTATTTTTCAGATTTTTTAAAGAAGTTTTAACGTTTGTTTCTCTGGGTTTTTTTTTCATCACATTCGCGTTTTCTTTTTTTGTTTTAGTTTTTCCGATTTTAAGAAATTTTAACATCGTTCGTTTGCCTTACGTTAGTTTTTTTTTTTTTTTTTTTTAAAGTTTTAACAATTTTTTTTATAATATTTAAACAGGATGATTACTTCGCTTATTCTTTTGTTTTGATTTACCCCCTCCCCCCGCCCGAGCACACACAGCTCTACACATCCGGGCAACGCCGGGTACCCCCACTAGTCATTATATAAAGGAGAAGTTGTATATATATATATATATATATATATATGTGTGTGTGTGTGTGTGTGTGTGTGTGTGTGTGTGTGTGTGTATGTCCCACTAGAGAGGAATTGTCTGAATGGAGGAGGAGGAGGAGGAGAGAGAGAGAGAGAGAGAGAAGAAGTAGGGAGAGAATGATAGAGAGACGGATAGAGAGAGTTAGAGAGATAGACATTTTAATTTTAATAGAAATACATTACATTTCTGTCCTGGCCAACTCAGGGGTAACCTGCTAATAGAGAAATAAAAAGAAAGTAGTTTAACGAAAAAGAAAAACGACAAAAGACGTTGACAAATTATAGAGAAAGAAAATATTATTTATGAATGAAAAATTAAAACGATGAAAAATAAATAAAAAAGTTAGAGATTATGAATCGAGTAAAACAAAATAGGTGGGGGAGAACAAAAAAAAAAAAACTAAAAAAAACAACGAATTTTCCCTTGACAAATTCCTTGTATTTGATTGGCTAATGATTTACGGATGCCAATTCATAAAAACAAACCTGACGCTCAAACCGTCCGAATAATTCATTTCAGCATTGGCCTTTCTTGGGAATCGGCTCTGAAATCAGAAATAAGCTATAAGACATGACTCAAAATGCCGTTTCCTTCTTATTTTTATCTTTTAGCCCAATAAATGTCACCAGACGATTAAAGACGAACGCATTCTAACAGAAACAAGATTTTCATAAAATCCATGTTATAATATTACATATTTTAATCATGGAATAAAGACGATTATAAATAACCAAATGCATTATTCAGGTTTATGATCATGATCGACCTTCAGGTTTATGATAATGATCTTCATTCAGGTTTATGATGATGATCTACATTCAGGTTAATGATGATGATCGACATTCAGGTTTATGATAATAATCTACATTCAGATTTATGATGGTGATCAATATAAAGGTTTAGGATCATGATCTACATTCAGGTTTATGATGATGATCTACATTCAGGTTTATGATGATGATGACATTCAGGTTTATGATGATGATCTACATTCAGGTTTATGATGATGATCTACATTCAGGTTTATGATGATGATCTACATTCAGGTTTATGATGATGATCTACATTCAGGTTCATGATGATTATCGACATTCATGTTTATGATGAAGATCTACATTCAGGTTCATGATGATGGTCTACATTCAGGTTTATGATGATTATCTACATTCAGGTTTATGATCATGATCGAAATTCAGGTTTATGATAATGATCAACATTCAGGTTTATGATGATGATCAACATTCAAGTTTATGATGATGATCAACATTCAGGTTTATGATGATGATCTACATTCAGGTTTATGATGATGATCTACATTCAGGTTTATGATGATGATCTACATTCAGGTTTATGATGATGATCAACATTCAGGTTTATGATGATGATCTACATTCAGGTTTATGATGATGATCTACATTCAGGTTTATGATGATGATCCACATTCAGGTTTATGATGATGATCTCTATTCAGGTTTATGATGATGATCAACATTCAGGTTTATGATGATGATCTACATTCAGGATTATGATGATGATCTACATTCAGGTTTATGATGATGATCTGCATTCAGGTTTATGATGATGATAAGCATTCAAGTTTATGATGATGATCTACATTCAGGTTTATGATGATGATCTCTATTCAGGTTTATGATGAGGATCTACATTCAGGTTTATGATAATGATCTACATTCAGGTTTATTATAATGATCTACATTCAGTTTTATGATGATGATCTACATTCAGATTTATGATAATGATCTTCATTCAGGTTTATGATGATGATCTACATTCAGATTTATGATGAGGGTCTACATTCAGTTTTATGATGATGATCTACATTCAGGTTTATTATAATGATCTACATTCAGATTTATGATAATGATCTACATTCAGATTTATGATAATGATCTACATTCAGATTTATGATAATGATCTACATTCAGTTTTATGATGATCTACATTCAGATTTATGATGATGATCTACATTCAGGTTTATGATAATGGTCTACATTCAGTTTTATGATGATGATCTACATTCAGATTTATGATGATGATCTACATTCAGGTTTATGATAATGATCTACATTCAGGTTTATTATAATGATCTACATTCAGATTTATGATAATGATCTACATTCAAATTTATGATAATGATCTACATTCAGTTTTATGATGATGATCTACATTCAGATTTATGATGATGATCTACATTCAGATTTATGATAATGATCTACATTCAGATTTATGATGAGGATCTACATTCAGTTTTATGATGATCTACATTCAGGTTTATTATAATGATCTACGTTCAGGTTTATGATAATGATCTACATTCAGATTTATGATGATGATCTACATTCAGTTTTATGATGATGATCTACATTCAGTTTTATGATGATGATCTACATTCAGATTTATGATAATGATCTACATTCAGGTTTATTATAATGATCTACATTCAGGTTTATGATAATGATCTACATTCAGATTTATGATGAGGATCTACATTCAGGTTTATGATGATGATCTACATTCAGATTTATGATAATGATCTACATTCAGTTTTATTATAATGATCTACATTCAGATTTATGATAATGATCTACATTCAGATTTATGATAATGATCTACATTCAGATTTATGATGATGATCTACATTCAGATTTATGATAATGATCTACATTCAGATTTATGATAATGATCTACATTCAGATTTATGATGATGATCTACATTCAGTTTTATGATAATGATCTACATTCAGTTTTATGATAATGATCTACATTCAGTTTTATGATGATGATCTACATTCAGATTTATGATGAGGATCTACATCCAGGTATATGATAATGATCGAAATTAAGGTTTATGATGATGATCGACATTCAGGTTTATTATAATGATCGACATCCAGGTTTATGATAATGATCTACATTCAGGTTTATGATAATGATCGAGTATTCAGGTTTATGATAATAATCTACATTCAGGTTTATGATGATGATCTAAATCCAGGTTTATGATAATGATCGGTATTCAGGTTTATGATGATTATCTACATTCAAGTTTATAATGATGATCTACATCCAGGTTTATGATGATGATCAACATTCAGGTTTATGATAATGATTTACATTCAGGTTTATGATGATGATCTACATTCAGGTTTATGATGATGATCTACATTCAGGTTTATGATGATCAACATTCAGGTTTATGATGATGATCTACATTCAGGTTTATGATGATGATCTACATTCAGGTTTATGATAATGATCTACATTCAGGTTTATGATAATGATCTACATTTAGGTTTATGATAATGATCTACATTTAAGTTTATGATGATGATCTACATTCAGGTTTATGATAATGATCTGCATTCAGGTTTATGATGATGATCTACATTCAGGTTTATGATAATGATCTACATTCAGGTTTATGATAATGATCTACATTCAGGTTTATGATAATGATCTACATTTAGGTTTATGATGATGATGATCGACATTCAGGTTTATGATAATGATCTACATTCAGGTTTATGATAATGATCTACATTCAGTTTTATGATGATGATCAACATTCAGGTTTATGATAATGATTTACATTCAGGTTTATGATGATCAACATTCAGGTTTATGATGATGATCTACATTCAGGTTTATGATAATGATCTACATTCAGGTTTATGATAATGATCTACATTCAGGTTTATGATAATGATCTACATTCAGGTTTATGATAATGATCTACATTCAGGTTTATGATAATGATCTACATTCAGGTTTATGATGATGATGATCTCTATTCAGGTTTATGATAATGATCGACATTCAGGTTTATGATAATTATCGATATTAAGGTTTATGATGATGATCGATATTCAGGTAGTTTGAGTCGTTCCAAAGGTTTAGCCTCGTATTTTTTTGAAATCAAAATAAATAAATAAATAAATAAAGAGCTACAAATACAGAAACGGCACCATTAAGACGAGCGACCTTTCGTGCTCCAGAATTTATTTTCGACATAGTCACCACCATTCTCAATGCACTTTTGCGGGCGATGAACAATAACTATGTATGTACGTCTGGAACGCATTTTGTCATAAGAGTCCGTTCAAAAAGTACATTACATGGATTGCTTTCTTAGAGTGACATAGCATCAATATCTTCCACGTAGAGATGAAACTTTAAGGTCATGAATGCATAATTTCAGTCATGATAACAATGAAATTTATAATCCTTTCTGATTCATTCGTGCAGAATAAAAAAAATAAGAAGCATTACTTTTTGGACGACCCTCGTATATCAATAAAATATTCATAGAAACTCATAGAATAACGTCAGATATTTAAC
>NC_136518.1:77256004-77266004 GCF_053919585.1 Euprymna scolopes | reverse complement strand
TACAGGTCTTCGCAATGTGTAGCCATGTTACGCGTTTGGCATACAAGGGGTCTTAAGTGTGCATGACCATGTATACGTCGCACATATTAGATTTTACCGACACAAGCAATGCTGAATTATGGTCTGAATCCCGGGAAAAGTCCATGTTTTTACGAGAAGTGCCACCAACAGTGTACTAATCGATATGTTCTACCATGCCCATTCTCGTTTCTCTTTTTCACCATTATCAGAATTCTCACCGCTTTTTTTTTCGCATATTTACTTTTTTTTCACCTTTTCCTGTCATTTGTATTATTCCGATTATTCGAAGTACAATTCGCACCTTGGATGCTATTTTCAAAATTTTCCACCGATGTAGCTTCCGACTTTCTTTAGGGCCAATTATTTTAGAACTTAAGAATCTATGTTTCTGAATATTCGGAATGAGGCGTGAGAGTTCGTATCCTTTGGAGTACTGTTCTCATTTTGTATGTTTCGGTCGATGTAACCTACGAGCTTCTTACAAGTGTATCTTGTTGTCGAATTTGGGAATATTTCTATTAAAGCTCAAAAAAAAAATTAATAACAGAATTGTCCGCAAAGAATTCGTGGTGTAGTGGATATGATACTTTGTAAAGTTCGGTTGTACGTTACACTCTTCTGGAGGTTGATGGTTCATGGCTGACGGAACAAGAGTATGCTTCCGTTCGAAATTCTATGAAGATCTCAAATTCGACAAAAAGATTCCGAAGTTCGACAAGATACTCTTAAAAAAAGGTCGGTCAGAGGTTACACCGGCCAAAACGTTGTATAAATAACAACCAAAATGAGAACAGTAATCCAAATAATTTAAATAATGCAAATTGGGAATCCGCGCTTTGGTACACACACACACACACACACACACACACACACACACACACACACACACACACACACACACACACACAGTGTGGCCGAAAAGTGGTGACTTATTGAAAAAATTCATGATTTCTTTACTATTTAATATTTTTCTTTTCTTTTTTTTCAGATTAACTAGAGCAACCATTTCAACTATAATATGAGTTGTGTGCCCATCGAGGAATACCCCTTCGCGTTCAATGGTACTTTTAATTACATGGGTCAATTTCTGAAACCCAGCTAAGTTTCCGTCGCAATTTCAACAGAAGATCTGCCTCAAGTTCTAGGACAATCAAGAGGATAATCAACACATTCCAAAAGTTTAATACTCTTTCTGATTTATCAAGATTTGGAAAGCCCTCTTCGGTATTAATTGATGAAAATCTGGAAGAAGTGGAAGAGGGTATTTCTGAAAATCCGTCCACATCAATCAGAAGAAGATCCAGTCAATTGGGAATTTCCCGATCTTCTTTCCAAAGAAGGATCCATGATATCGACGGCACGTTTCCCTATAAAATACAGTTAGTCCAAATGTTACAGTCTAGAAATCACACACAAAAAAAAAAAAAAAAAAAAAAGATTAGAATATGCTATAATTCAGGATTTAGTGGATGGTGACCCAAATTTCCTTAAAAAATTGTCATGTCCGACGAAACCCATTTCCATTAAAATGGCTTCATTAACAAATAAAATTGTCGAATTTGGGCGACAGCAAACTCCATAGCTATTCAACAGCATGGACTACACCCCCATCAAATGCCCAGTATGGTGCGGTGTAACTGCTCAAGAGATAATTGGGATATTTCTTTTAGGATAAGGATGAAAATCAGATCACAGTAATTAGTGAATGCTACCGCCCGATGATTGAGAACTTCCTAAGACATTGGGTTCAAAACAAACCCTAGCTGATGTGGTTCCAGCAAAATGGGGCTACAGCACATTCTGCAGGAGACATAATAATACTCTTGCAGAACATCTTTGAGAACTGAATTTAATTGGCCATGTACGTCACCATATCTGACGAGTCCAGACTGTTTTCTGTGGGGTTACCTCAAAGAAAGGGTTTACCAAATTAACCCTACCACACTTGTTGAATTGAAAAACAATATTAAAACTGAAATGAGGGCTATAACCCCAGAAATGCCTAATAATTTAATGGAACATGAGTTACATAGGGCAAAAAATATGTGAAAGGGAAAATAGGGACACTTAAAAAACATAATTTGTTAATTAAAAACACTTTTGCAAAAACTGTGTACTATAGTGTAAATAGTCTATAACGTTTATATAAGTAATGAAGTGAAATGTTTTCAAAAATCTTGGAAGGATGTGGTGAGTATATCTTTAAAAATAAAAAAAAGTTATTCAAGATTTAAAATAGGTCTATACTTCTGGGTCACCCTGTATATTAGTAATTTTCATGATATTTCTGGACACGATTTTTAACTTATAAAAACCCAGAATATATACTCATATATTTAGTTGTTCATGTGCAGATAAAACAAATCGTAAAGTTGTAAGGATGTTTTGGAAGATTAATAAAGAAGCGATAATTAAATTTAGCATTCTGTTTATATATATATATATATATATATATATATATATATATATATATATATATGTAATAAAAAAAATATATATTAACTAGCGGGAGGTACCCGGCGTTGCCCAAGTGCTTGAAGGTGTATGTGTTGGGGGGTAGATCAAAACAACCCCGTTAAAAAATGTTGGCCGGTTTTTGGAGGTGTAAAAGAAAAAAGTTCTAGTAGGAAGGTAGGCTTGAACCCCGAAGCCTTGACGCGAAGGTGGAAACGAAATGGAAAAAACCCCTAAAACCTAAGCATCTCGGCTACGTCTTAAGTTAACGTTTATAAAGTGGAATTGACAGGTGCGAGAAAGTTAAGTCGCATGATGTTTGACCTAGTTTTGCGCTGCCAGCCAGTTTCTGTTTCCCCCGCCCCATCATTCACATTTTTTATACTGAAAAGCCTAACGAATACGAAAATAGCGCGTAAAGGTCGGGCAAATTAAAGATAGCCGCGACCCCCGTTCTTAAGTCGTAGATATTATGATTTAGATGGCATATAAAAGGTTTAAAGAAGGAGTGAGCCGACAGAGATGCCCGGCGAAAAAAGCCTTTGGCGGACATACAGAAAAATGCACACACACATGCACACACACTTTAACACAAATTTTCGTTTTTATATATATAGATAATTGTTTTATACCCAAATAAATTAGTATTTCAGATTCACACCATCATTAGTACAGGAAGTGATAATTACTGCGGGTCGCGGAACCCGAACTAAGTCAACAAACACGGCTTTGGCTTTGAAGGCTGACGTTCTTCCACTTGGTCATCAGAAAATTATCATTAGTGAAAAAAAGAGTCTAGCACATGGTATGTTTAGGAACGCCTTAAGCTAATGATAGCTGCGTATCTAACTATCTCTTTTTTTTTAGTAAATTCATCCAGATTGACATTTAATAATATAAATATTAAAAATAATTATAAATATCATTTCAATTTTACGATAAAAGTTAGTAGCACTTTTGATGATTCCGGGATACATTAAATAATACACTCTTATTATAGGTAGTCTTTAGAGACTTCATTTTCATTAAAACATTTCCATTTCATACTGAAAGGACTTTATTTTCTGAATACAATTTTAGAATGAAAATTCCTTAATTACACTCAATAAATTAGTACAATGTTACGAGAAAATAGTAAAGAGTGAACGCGAGAGAGAAAAAGAGGCAGAGAGAGAGAGAGAGAGAGAGAGAGAGAGAGAGAGAGAGAGAGAGAGAGAGAGAGTGTTTTCATTTATTTGAGAAGCAGTAGCAGATTGCACAACCTTTACTTCAGAATAGAATTCCCGCGCAATTACTTTAATGGGGAGGGGTATCCATTGTTTTTCGAGACTATTTCTGTCTGTCTTCGCATTTTATTTGCATAACAATCTATCTATCTATCTATCTATCTATCTATCTATCTATCTATCTATCTATCTATCTATCACTCCTTCCTTCTCTTTCCATCTATCTATTTATCTATGTATGTATTTTTCTATGCGTCTGTCTATCTATTTATCTATTTATTTATCACTCTTTCGTTCTTACCTTATTTCTATGTATGCATGTATGTACGTATCTATCTATCTATCTATCTATTTACACATATTTATTTCTCTCTTTCTCCCTCTCTCTCTCTCTCTCTCTCTCTCTCTCTCTCTCTCTATATATATATATATATATATATATATATATATATACATTTTAATGTTTCGATTTGCATCCGAATTGCAATCTTTTATTCCTTATGATTTCCTCGACAAAAATGTACTTTCAATCGATTTTCTCCCCTTATCTAGGATGGCCAAATCCTGTAATAACTGATGCATTTAAATATCAACCTCCCAAAGGAAAGAAATTCGATTCATCCTCCAATGACACATTTCGCTCTGCGTATGCATCATCATTAAATTGATTAAATTGTAAGCACTTGCACAATTCCCAGTGGATCGCCTTTCCTTCCCAATCATATCTATTCCGAACCAACTTCCTAGATCCACTTACTAGGTAATTGACCATTTTTTATATGATTATAAAAGTATCTACGTTTGGTATTTTCATTTTGTTTTGTCGATTTCAGCTTTTAACGCAGTTTGTCCTAACGTCAGCCGAGAATACTATATCATCCGACAAGCATATTTATTTTTTAAAAAATCACACTTTTTAGTTGCATCATCGCATCGTTGCATGTTTATAAAGCCTTCTCTTAACTTATAACCTATTATTAATGGCAATTTTGTATCTGTCTGCCTGAAGCCGAAACTATACTGCGACGTGCCTCAATAAGTTTCCAGACTTTTTTGTACAGGCATTTAAAATTGGTGTAGACTCTTGAAAATCCAGTATATTATTGCGATACATCTTATGAGATAACTGACCAATTTTTATGATTTTAGGTTCCAATTAACAGCCACGGCAGGAATTGTAATACACTCAACTAATGCCTGATTGTCAAAGCTGGGGAATTTCAAAAATGCAATCTGGACGCTTTAGAAGATCGATATGCAATAAAAATCTGTTTAAACTCAGAAAAATGCCACAGAAACGTATGGAATGCTTCAGACTGTTTTTGGACAATCTTGCATCATCGAGCATCAGTATTTGAGAAGCATAAAAGATTCAAGGAAGACAAGGAGTCTGCGAGGGATGATGAGAAGTGTGGGAGGAGTAGGGAAGTCAGAACACCAGAGATGATTGGCCAAATAAAGAACGTCATGGATAAGGACGGTCGTGCCTCTATAGACAATAAGTGCACAGTTTGTATGTCAGTGTGGGAACTGTACTCACAATTATTTCCGAGGAACTGAAGATGCGGACGATTTCTGTTAAGTTTGTCACATGGGTGCTCCATCCTTGTCACAGACTATTTGACTATGATGGGCATCAAAACAGTTCCTCGTCCTTACTATAGTTCAGACCTGGAGAGTAGATAATACAGTGGATGTGTTATCGGCAGCTCCAGTAACTCTCGCTTCTTCTTTTTGTCCCTCAGTCCTCATTCAAATGAGTGATTTTTCTGACAAAGGGTGAAGAAAAAGCTGCTTAAAGGTCGGTAGTACTTGGTGAACAGTAGTCTGATATGTCGGAAATTTTCTATCTCTATGTCTATCATTGTGGCCATGTCACTAGTAAGGGTGCTGGAGGTAAACGTTTTGTCTGGGCTGACGTTATCCGCCTGATAGTCAGGGACCCGAACCTTGGATTAACCGCTAAGGAGGCCGTCCTATAAGCAGGCGCAAAGTACTAGGACTGCTGTATTGCCATTTGGTGAATGGATTCTGGACCATGCAGTAGTCTCTGGTGGGGCCTCTCGATGTCATACTAGTGGGTAATTGTTACGGCTTACCTTTTCATGTGCTACAAAAATGTTTTTTTTCCTGTCTTTTTCTCTCTTACTTCCCTCTCTGTACTGCTCTAACCAAGTGTGCCGACCTGTTCCACAAATCCTAAAACAGAAGAGACGTTGCGAGCCTATCCTTGTTTTATCGTTATTTCCATGGCAGGTGCTCGTCTGAACTCCAATCTCTCGTCCCTCCTCGCCAATCTTTCACGAAAAACACCCATCTAGCTGAATCCACGGTGAAAAATTTCCCCCACTCTTTATCTGTGCCTAAATCAAAACGTGGATTCCATGAACAAAGCTTCTTTCTTAGAACTGCACGCCTGTGGAACTCTGTTCCGTCTGCCTGCTTCCCACCGGACTACAACTTGGATGTCTTCAAGTCCAACGTTAACAAATTCCTAATGAACCGCCACCTTAAGTAAACACTTCATCAAATCTACACACTAACGGAATGTACTTATCCCTGAGTGGCTTACGGGCCTTGATAAGTGGTGATCACTGTGTAAAAAAAAAGACCTAGCTACCTGTGACTTATTCCCTCAGTTCAAGAAAAACCTAAGAGGCTGTCGTTATGAGACAATTAAGAAGATAAAAGACTGTGGATCATTGACATGCTTACACAAGTGGACTTCCAGAAGTTGTTGGAACGCTACAACAAGTGCATTACAACCGGAGGAGATTTCTTCGAAGGGGATCAGAGTTTCATGTGTGTACTATTAAATAAATGTGCTGGAAACTTATAGAAGGCACATCGTATTTCTTTGTATGTTTATAAATTCTCTTCTGTTATTACCTGTTATCAATGGAGATTTGGTACGTGTCCGTCGGAAGCAAAAGTATAATGCTACTTCTATTAATGCATTATTGTACTTCTATGACTAATGGAGATTTGGTATATGTCAGTCAAAAGCCGATACTATTCCTTTTATTTGATTGTACTTTCTTATAATGATTTTAAATCCTCAGGTTGGGAGGAGAGCAGTAGTTTTTTTTTTTAATAAATAATACTTACCCATGCATTATCTTCTGTTTTTTTTAGGCTAATATTATATTTTCTCTGTTGTCGCGAGATCTCCATGAGTTTAGACTCTGGTTATTATGTTTTTTTTACTTTTCTATTTTTCTTTCTTGTTTCCGTTTTTTTTCATTTTTCTTCAATTCTCTATCCATTCTTCTTTATTGTTAATCTCTAGTTACTTGCTTTCGCTTTGTACCATTCTTCTTTCATTTCTTCGTTATTTTCTTTTTATGTTTTCTTTTTTATTCCTCTAACTAGCGGGGGGGGGTACTCGGCGTTGCCCGGGTGTTTGGAGGTGTGTGTGTGTTAAAAAGAGGTGTAAAAGAAAAAAAAAAAGAAAGTTTTGGTCGGAAGGTCGGATTGAACCCCGAAGCCTTGGCACGAAGGTGGAAATGAAAGGGGGGAAAAAGCCAGTCACCTAACCATCTGGGCCACGACGGAGAGGAACTCATAAGGGGGCGTTATATGAATGTTTATGAGGCGAAATAAACAGGTGCGAGGAAGTCTGACCTAGTTTTGCAAGTCAAGTCATTCGCCGACATACACAAGAAGAAGCAAACGAGCACACACACACTTTAGTTAATATATGACGGGAGTAAATTTTCTGTAAATGCAAACAGCGGACTTTATTTTGTAAACGAAATAAACCGGTAATGATTTATGTTGAATTTGTTCTGTTAGTGTTCAATCTGGCGAAGAAATGAAACTTTATTTGCCCTCCCCCTGGCAAGCAAAAGGACCCAAATATGTTCAATGTTATTTTATCTGTCTGTTTTATGCGCGTAAAATGGAAAGAATTAATGGCAAAAACTGGGGGAAAAATGTAAGAAAGGATGTTAAAATATCATTTGTAGGTGTTTAGCGCCCTAGAAAAAGGGGGAAAAAGGGAAAAAATGAAGGTAGTCTTGCATAATTGGATTCTAATTCTCGTAAATTCCCGTCAAGCATTGATCGTGCGAGACCGGTAATCATCGGTGTCAGCCGCAGACTACTAGAAAACAAACAAACAAACAAACAAACAAACAAGCAAAACGAACTGGAAAGAATACAAATGGGGGGGGGGGAAGAAACTTACCGTGTAAAATGCAAAAATGTTTATGGTATCTTATTAATTTTTTATTCATTTATTGTTGGTTTGTTTTCTGCAATAAAATCCAATAAACAAAACAAACTGCAAAAAATACAAATGAAAAAAAATCCAGAAAACTGACCGTGTATAACGAAAATATGTTTAATAGATTTTATTTTATTTTTTTTTAATGTTGTTTTGTTTTCTGCAAAAAAAAGTATTTTTTAACCGTATAATTGTTAGGTGTAAGTACAACGGTTTGTTATGTGTTTAGTTTTGTTTTCTTTTTTGTATTGTTTTCTTTTTTGTATTGTTTTCTTTGTGGTCGCTTGGAGGAAAAGAAAAGGAAAAAATAAATAAAAAGAAATATAAAAAATGACATAAGTAACCCATAGAATAGCTGTAATCGAAAGTTGCGTTTCACCGAACGGTAAAATGCCAATCCATTTTTGCAAGCAACTAAGAACTCAAACCGGGGTTTCCTCGTAAATTCCCGTGTGGATGTATCCGCCACGGTGTTAAGTGGTCGCGTGGGGAGTATGAATCTAATAGAGAGAAAAGATTTTACCACTTCCATTGATTGTAACAGATTTTGGCCGTGAACTCTCAGCAGAAAAAATATAGGGATCTAAGATTATCGATGAAGTGGGTAGGTAATAGGTCTATAACACACCAGAGATACCGTGCTGCAGTCCGTGCATAATACATTCGCCTGAAATGTCTGGATTTTAAAACCTATTAAGGTCAAACTCAGAGGGGGAAAATGAGTTCATTTTATTTATAGAGAGAAGAGATGATCAATGGTCATATTTTTTGATTTTTATACATTCTTTACTTCTTCCAATTTTTTGCCTCTCTTTTAATTTTAATTCTTACCGATCTTTTTTTTTTAACTTTTCTATTCCTTATTTTCTTTCTGTCACCATTTTCATCCGATCTCACATTTCTGTTTGTTTTTATATCCTTTACTTTCGCAATCTTATTTTATTCTCTTTCTTTTTGTACCATTTCCTCTTTTTTCCATACTTATCTTTTACTTTCTTTTTTGTTTTCCGATTCTTATCGTTTTTATCATTCAGTATATTTTTTAGTGATCTTTATAACACTGATATCATAAGAAAGCGATCGGACCATCCAAAATAACGATGTTCGGGCAATTAACACTTTATATTCGTTGAATCACTGGTTCTCGTGGACTGATTTCTTCTTTGTTTTTTTTACTAATTTTCAATGCTTACATTATTTTCAGTTGCATGTTTTCTTACAATTCCACACCTTCGGCTCTTTTTTTTTCTTCTGGTTCTTTATTATTATTATTATTATTATTATTATTTTTATTTTTTTATTTTTTTTTTTATTTTTTTTTTTTTTAAATTATTTGCCTTTTATTCCTTTCGTCTTTTTTCTTTCCTTTCAGTTCTACAAGTATCCTTTTCTTTTTTTATACATTTTTTATTTCTCCTCATATGCAAATACTCTTTTTTATTCTCTTTTTGTTCCATTTTCCCTAGTTTCAATTCATTTGTTTTTCTTTCTTTCTTCTTCTTTTTCTCTTCCTCTTCTTTTTCTCTTCCTTCTTCTTTTTCTTCTTATTCTTGTCCGCTCCCCCTCCTTCTGCTCATTCTCTTTCTTTTTTTTCCTAATCTTTCATGTTCTTTTTTCCAATTCTCATCGTCTTTATCAATCTGTATTACTTTTTTCTTTTTCTTCTTCTTCTTTCTCTTCTTCTTCTTCTTCTTCTTTTTTCTCCTCCTCCTAATACATTCCCTCTCCTCCCTCTCCTAATACACTCCCCACCTCCTCCTCCCTCTTCTTCTTCTTTTTTTTTTTCAATTCTTATCGTTTTTAATCTTTCGGTATATCTTTTCCTGATCTTTGCATCACCGATGCCATAGGAGCGCGGTCGGACCATCAAAATAATAACGTTCGCGCAATTAACATCCCCGTCTGACTAATTTACACCGCGAAAAGCATAATCGAATCAATTGACGTTTCCGAAGACCTCTTCAAATATTTCAAGGGGCGAGGAGTAGGAGGGGTGGAGGGGTAATGTGCGGGAGGGGGGAGGCGTAATGGGAATCTCTTTCAGCATCTGTGGCAACCGACAATGGACAGA
>NC_136518.1:77238504-77251004 GCF_053919585.1 Euprymna scolopes | reverse complement strand
CAAAATCAGATCGTCGCATGATCATCAGCGCGCAAGGGGGAAAAGGTTAAGTTTTGTGAGTTAGCTTTAATAGGTCAGATCCGATAGACCTGCGCCATTTAAGTAGCCAGTCTTTGAACTTTCTCCAAATGCTGGATATCACGTATTAGATATGGAGAGGAGTTTTGGATACCATATCCAAATTAGATTACCGTATAATCGTCTTTGAACTCTCTGGTCGGCATAGCATGTAGTCTAGCAGTGGGTGAGGAAAAAAACTATTAGAATAGAAGGATTTCTGGTATCTGGGGAATTGTACAGTGAAAGGGTGGGAGTTAATTAAATTCAATTCAATTTATTTGGCAAAAAATAAAAGAGTGATAAAAATCTAAACAGAAGAGAATATAATGATCAAGCACCTGTTCAAATTTACCCTGAATTGTGTTCTTAGTGCGTTTATTCTTTCACTTGGCAGTCTATTCCAAAGTTCAAGGATTCTGATTGAGACCGCAGTCCTCCTTCGGTTCAATCGAAATCTGCAGTGAATTAATTTCATGTAGTATCTGCATAGACCTCTTTCTGGTGCAGAAGTGCATAATAGATCTTAAGGTATATCATAATGCGCGTTGATGATATTGTAGGCCCAAATCAGATCACCGCGTAATCATCGCCGTTTAGGGACAAAAGGTTGAGCGTGTTGGGTCGACTTTCATATGGCAAATCCGATAGACCCCGTATTGCATATCGAGATATATTATAAAACGTGTCATATGTTGTATGTGAATATATGTCTGCTTGTGACTGTCTAGGCTGTATATTTTAACATTTATGTAGCAGTTCTAACAGGAGCCGATCGACGTGGACGTATTGAAACAGCTGTAGACAAAGAGTTCTTTTAACAGATGTAAATAACACAACACATACCTGAATTATTTATGAACATTTATTCTCATGATCTGGCCAGCATTTTCAGAGATTACACGTTCTTACATCTTAACTGTCTGAAGTGACGCCGCGCTCAACGTCATTTTATCGTCTGTCCTCTCCGGTGTGCAGCTAACAACTCTTTGAATCTTTCCAAAACTAACTACATCACATGTTCCTTTACGTAACAACATTACGTGTATCACACCAACCTAATGTCCCCATCTAGTTATTTGTTTATCCAAACCCCAAAATACTGTTTACATCTATTTTCTATTTTCACATTCCTTTTGCGATTCACACGTCAATTATCTCTTCCCAATTTAATTGTTTATTCTTCTAATCATAATAACTAATCCAGCGACCATCCGTCGCTCAAATCAATTAATAATAATAATAATAATAATAATAATAATAATAATAATAATAATAATAATGTTTTGACCCTTGGCTCTGCCTGCCACATTTAACACAGATACTACGCTATGATCACAGCCTAAAAGGGTCATAACATTACACCTGCATTATTCGAGCAAACAGATAAAATAATTCATTTCATCTTTTCTTTCGATTTATTTTTTTTATTTTTTTCCATTTATTCGCTTACCTTCGTTTTTTTTTCTCCATACAAGTTCGAATTACCTTTTCTTTTCTTTTCTCAATTATTTTCCTTCTTTCTTCTTATATACTTTTCATTTACTTCTTCCTTTCTTTTTCTTTCTTTCTTTCTTTTCCTTTCTTTCTTTATTTCTGTTTGTTTCTTTTTTTTTTCTTTAGTTCTGTTATTGAAACTTTGTCATCTTACTACAATAACGGAGTCCCGTTTGACCCTAACCTCTATTCTTTGTGTCTCCGCCTCATCACTAAGTATATCAACAACCCATTAAAATTGTCTGCGACAAAATTAAATCTTTTCCATAAACCGCTCATAACAGGCAATAACGACAAAATTATATCTTTTCAATAAATCGCTCATAACAACAAAATTACTCATACAAATAAAACCTCATTTATCTGTCGCAATTCAATATACACTGTCCTATCTATTAGAATGGGATAAATATATCTGTCTTTATTCAGCCAAACAAGGCATATTACTACTGAAAGGTAAGGTACTACTGTGATTATGGAACAAGATTTATAGGGGGATACTAAGTGGGGAGTTGCGCAACTAGACGTTTATTCACATCACATTGAAATTTCTGCGTGTTGGTACTGTTGGGATTCATTTCATTATGAATCAAATGATTATTGTTTATATTTGTTCCTCAATATCTTTCTTGCTATAATTATTTCTAGAAAGACATCGAGTACTTACGGGAGGGATCTAGTGAAGGTTGCCAACATCTCTAAGTGAAAGTATTTCTGTGGGATGAACTATGTTCGGACTTGGCACACCCAGATTGTAAGTACGTGTCATTAACCACTTAGCAACCGTAATTTTCCTGTTGGTATAGCCAGGGAAACAGTGGGAAGGGAGAGACTTCCAAAATTAAGCAATTCGAGAAAAGAGTATATTAGAAGAGTAATTTCCCCAGCATTTGGGGACATCTACGGTGAAGGGGTGGGATTTTGCTATTAGATAGGTTTGTTACGGGTATGTCCATTTTGTACAAGTGCAGTAAGTTCATTAGAGCACATTCCGTGAAATTACTTCTAAAGCAAGTACATAGATGCAACACTGTGGCGATGTGATAGGATCTAGTGGTTGGTAGACAGTGCAGAACCTATTGAGTTAGCGACTCTTGTTTGTACACTGTTGAAGAAGAAGTAACTAAAGTGCACAAGCTCAGATGTGGCAACAATATTCCATTCATGGCCGAATGGTTGTTTTATAGAGATACTAGTAGGCTGCCTGGCGTTGCCCGATAATAAAATACGCTTAAATATGATATTTTAATTAATGCAGATTTCGTATTTATTATTATAGAGCCAATATTCTATTGATTCTTATTATTATATTGTTCTCAATATATAACAATGATTTCAAAAGTAAAAAAAAAAAAAATATGGCTTGAGGCCCATCAGCTAAAATAGAAATGAAAACATAACTCTCCAACCTTATTCGTTACCAGCCGAGCCACGTTCATGTACATATAAAAAGTTAAAAATAACATTGTTAAATATATAAATGTCTATTTGCGCATGAATAGAATAAACAGGTTTAGTCGACTTGCGCCTGCCAAGTTCCAATAGTGTTTCAGTTTTGACTCTTTAGCAGCTATTTTTACCGAGTAAGAACTAAGTAGGATTTGTTCCGCAGATGCAAATTCCCCATATATCAAGTTTCAAGTCTGGAGACTAAAAATTGACAGAGTAGTTTAGTAGAAACTGTTCTTCTGACAGTCAGAAAGATAAAAAGTCTCTCTCTCTCTCTCTCTCTCTCTCTCTCTCTCTCTATATATATATATATATATATATATATATATATATATATTCAGAATATGAAAGATTATATAAATATTTCCACAGCCAAATAACGTCGCAGCTCATAAGAGCCATATGGTAGAGTACTCACCTCACATGCAGGTGGCTCGGGTTTGGAATCCCGAGTTCGGATATGTCTAACTGATGAGGGCGAAAGTTGAGTTTGGAACTTGCAGTTTGCTGGCTGTCATTGCTCTTGTAAGCTGCGACGTTGTTTGGCTGTTGAAATAATTTAATTAAAAACGGATTAAACGTATTCCACATATCTGAATACCCTATATATCAATTTTCAAGTCTGTAGATAAAAAATCTGTTAAGTATATAGGTTGAGAAGTGTCCCCACGCGCACATTCTAACTGTTACAGATAGATTGATAGATAGATAGATAGATAGATAGATAGACATAGTTTCTTTTTTTAAATATAATTATTTTTGTACAAACAAAATCAATAACGAGGATTATGCCCACATGCAATTTATATTCAATGGAGTGTAGTGTATGTTCATTCGGTATACTGGCATATATCTGCTATTATGATATTAAATCCTTGCATCACACTCAATTTTTTTCCAAAACATTAAATGACACAAAAGGGTTGATACGCCATAAAACAAAACAGTCAAACATTTTCTTTCTTTCCTTGGTTGTTCTTTCAGCATCGTAAAAATTCTTCCGCCATTTGTAAGAAAATTGACGACTCCACCGAGCATTATCTATATCAGATTAGTTTCCATCTCGATAATTCAAACTGTCGCCATTGGATATCCGTTGCCAAAAGATGCACATCCGGTCCAGAATGAATCGCTATTTTGAGAGAGAGAGAGAGAGAGAGAGAGAGAGAGAGAGAGAGAGAGAGAGAGAGAGAGAGAAGAATAGATATTTTTGACCTTAACCCAGACGTCCATTCAATTTACGCGTTTAATGATGAAAATACATGTAGCAACTTAAACGAATCGCTATATATATATATATATATATATATGTTTAAAGAAAAAATAGAAAAAACCGAATGAAATTATTAAAAAATCAACGTTTCGTCCTTGTTTCCGAGGACATCTTCAGGATAATTGAAATAAAAATGTGATAAAAGAAAAAGTCATAGATCGTGCGAAAAAAGACAGTTTTTTAAAATCCAACCCATGTCGGGAAAGGACGAATATGTGTGTATGTATTTTCCCGACATGGGTTGGATTTTAAAAAACTGTCTTTTTTCGCACGATCTATGACTTTTTCTTTTATCACATTTTTATTTCAATTATCCTGAAGATGTCCTCGGAAACAAGGACGAAACGTTGATTTTTTAATAATTTCATTCGGTTTTTTCTATTTTTTCTTTAAACATAACGTCAACCACCGCTGGTATATTTTTTCATTCCTTATACATATATATATATATATATATATATATATATATATATATATATATATATATATATATATATATATATATATATATATATTAATAATTTATAAATAATTTATAATATCTACTGACACTAGTGTTTCATGCTTACGCAATCATCAGTGTTGGGTATGAAGATCAACGCTGGTAAAAAGAATAATTTTAAGGGGTCAAGAATGAGTAAAATTTGCAAAAATCTATACATTTTTTACATTCATCTTAATTTATTTTTTAATTTTTAATTTTTAGCCAGTTCATATGCGTGCCACGTTGATACAATGGTAACGTAATTTCGTTTGAATACTACAGTTTTGGTTTCGATTCTAGCTGATTGCACCAAGTTACTTTTGTTTTACTTTTGAAATCACGACTCTATAATAATAATATACACGAAATCTTGACAAATTAAAATATCATATTTAAGCGTATTTTTACGCCCGGATAAAAGCCGGCTCCAATCCCCGCGTGTACCGTTCTTGTCCTCCCAACTATTCTCCTTCCAGAGCGATCATCAATGTTTGTCCTCTAGTTTTTTTTTCTTTTTTTTTTCCTTTTCCATTTACAGTAAAATAAATAAAATTGTTTTACGCAGTTCACCTGCTTTTGCTCTCTTCTTTGTCATTGCCATTATTTCTTGCTGTGTCTTCTTTCTTACTTGCGAAGCCGATCATCACTGATGAGTGGATTAATGGCGCTGACCAAGCGTCGAATAAACGTTGTCCAAACATAGGCTAAAACTCCTAGGAAACCGGCCTCTGCAACACAACATTCCCACCATCTGTTTGACTGACGAATTGACGACATTTACAATAAGAATTGAGGAAGTCTCTAAAGAGATAGAAAATATAGTGTGTGTGTGTGTGCGTGCGTGTGTGTGTGTGCGTGTGTGTGTGTGAGACTAATTGTTCTTGTCAATGACTAATCAATAATAATGACCCGTGTACAACAACAAAATGCGAGGTGCCTTCAATAAGTTTCCAGACTTTTTTCGTATAGGCACTTTTACAAATAATACACACTTGAAAATCTAGTTCCCTCTCCTGCTGCAATTTATTGTGCCGTTCTAACAACTTCTGGAAGACCGCATGAAAGTTCTCTTGTGTGAGCGTTTCAATGACCGTCGTCACAGTCTCTTTCATCTCCTCAATTGTCTCATAACGACAGCCGAAGGTTTTCCTGAACTAACGGAATAACCAAAAGTCACAGGAAGAAATATCTGGGCTATAGAAAGTGTGAGGAACTGTCTTGATGCCCATATTGGTCATAACTACGTCTTTGTCTGATCTTTGGGACAAACTTCGCGCAAATCTTTCGCATCTTCAGTTCATAGCGGATAATTGTGTGCACTGTTCCCACACTGACATCAAACTGTCCATTTATTGTTTCTATAGACACACGGCAGTCCTTATCCACGAAATTCTTTATTTGGCCAATCAAATCTGGTGTTGTGACTTCCTTACTCCTCCCACATATCTCATCATCCTTCACAGACTGCTCTCTTTTAGTCTCTTATATCACTTAATAACTGATGTGCAATTCATGCAAGATGATCTAAAAACAGTCTGAAGTATTCCATACGTTTCTGTGGCATTTTTTCAAGTTTAAAACAGAATTTTATTGGATATCGTTCTTCTAAAGTATTCTTACGTCCAGATTGCATTTTTGAAATTCCCCAGCTGTGACAATCAGGCTTTAGTAGGGTGTATTCCGATTCCTGCTGTAGCCGTTCATTTTAGCCTGAAATCGTAAACGTTGGTCATTCACCTCATACGATGTGTAGCAATAACATACTGAATTTTCAAGAGTCTACGATAGTTTTAAATGCTTCTACAAAAGAAATCTGGAAACCTATTGAAGACATTTTGTACATCACAACCATCACGAATAATAATAATAATAATAATAATAATAATAATAATAATAATAATAATAATAATAATAATAAACTACGTCCACCTTCCGAAAAAATAGTAGTGTCAGCATCAATTTGCACCACATCAAATAGTCGAGAAAAGCCGAAGAAGATGGAAAGAATATGGAGAGAAATCACTAACCAGACCTCCGCTGGATCAGTGTGAAGTTTATTTGGATCTTGGGAAAACTTATCACCTAAACTCCACTGAAAACTAATGGTCATTGCTAACAAGAAGTTAATGGCAAGCAACTGTTGCAACGATATAAATACATTTGAGGAGGTTATCAAAACAGATGGAGAGTACTGGAAATATGGTGAGACTTGTCCTCCAGACCCCAGGGATCACCACTGGTTGTTGTCAGTGAACAATCTCTGATGTTGGTCTGTGTGAGAACTCATAGTAATAATAATAACACACACTTGCCAACATTGTTTGATATCACACAAAAATATTGTGAATGGCCAAGGATGATGTAAATATTTAATAGTAACAGAACCTACCAGACTTCCACTGGAAGAGATCGAGAGTAATGAATTGTTGGAGAGACTAAAAGAAAAGATACAAATGCGTGTGCATAAAGAAGAACAACCGATGATGAAAAAAGAAAGAAAACAAATATTGGACAAGAAGTATAAGAACATAAGAATCAAGAATTAAAGCTTTTATTAAAATACAGAATGAATGAAATAAAATAGAAAGAAAGACAGACGAATGAAAGAAAATAGAAAGAAAGACAGAATGAATGAAAGAACAGATAAAAAAGAAGAAAAAGAAGATAACGTAGTCGTTATATCAAATAAACAGAGGAAAGTACCCCCCCCCCAAAAAAACAACTTCCTTTCTTTTTTAACAAAAGCTTTTATATCTGGTATTTCCAGCAACGCATTTTTTTTTTCTAAATATTTTAAAAGTTCATTTATACTTCAGCCACGTGCGTACTTTTCCTCTCTTCTGTGAAGTCACTCACGTGTCTCCAACACGCGCTACTCTCGGCACGTCTCGCACCTCTTCTCCGAACACCCGTGTCTTTTATCTCTACCGTGACATCACTTCGCGCTGTCGGCCTGGTCATTTACATATCGATTTGCAACTGATACCGCTATAAGCATCAGTGGCTTTGTTACAGGAATAAAAGACGGGAATAAATTTTTACATTTTTTTCTAATTGCTTTGATTCCCATTTGATTAGTCATTAGAAACATTAATTTGGAATTCATCGACCAGCAGTTATTTTGACTTCTATTAAAAATCTTGTGTTCCGATCTTGTCCTTGTCCAGAACTATTTTCCTTCGTTGGCCATTTCTTATCAGCCGATTCGTTCGCTGTTTTGCTCACTGTCAAACGGCCGTCAACAAAGTGACAGGCTCTTTTAGGCCGTTCTATTGACCGATCGCTTTTTGAACCCAGCAAATCTGTTTTGGCCTTTAAATAAAAGAATTGAATAAACCGAATAGAAACGGGAGAAATAAATCGATGACTGAGTGGACGAATAAATTCAAAACGGTGAAGGGAAATCGCGAGTATAAAACCCGGTTGTGGAAAACCGGAAGTAATTGCTTCGGTTTGATGTCTATGTTTGACGCAAGATCAACAACACACATCTCCAGCATCTTTCGATCTCACAAGGAGCAATTACACACAACGAACCATATTCAACGGATTTCACTTTTATTCATATTATTTACAGTCTTCGAACTACTGTTCTCATCTTGTCTGGGGTTTTCACAACATTTCGGTCGACGTAACCTGCCGACATTTTCAGGCGTATCTTGTCGAACTCGAGAATCCTTATGTTGAACTCGGGAATCTGTTAACCGCCTAGGACTGAACCGAACTATATTCCACCTCTATGGATCTAGGCCACTTAATACATCAGCGACCCATTTTGCTTCTAATTAATTATCGGGAATGAATCAACGACTGGTAGTTATACAATCGTTTTTTTTTACTGGCAGGAAAATGTGTTGCCCAGGACCATATAAGGCAAAGCGAAGAAATGAAATTATGTTTGAACATATCTGCTATTCTTAGCACATCCAAGACGATGGTTGCTTTTATATAGTTCTCGATCGCAGAAGAAAGGAAAGTGAATATCTTTACTTGCGTGGTTAGCTCTATTAGTCTCCATTCTGAGACACGCCAGCTCCCTCCCTGGTGAGAGGAGACGACTTGTTAAACAGTTAGCTCTGTTTGGCACCTTCTTTCCTACTCATCTATTTTCTCAGCTAACCAGAACACGTGACAAAATTATTGAATAAGAATCACTATTTTTTTCCCTATGCTACTAACACGATATTCCTTTCTTTGTGTTGACTGCGCCCCTCTCGTTTCGTTAATATAGTGGAAGATGAAATGTTGGAAAACTCTTTGAATTAATGTCTTTTAGATATGGTTTAAATTTCCTTAAAATATGTTATGACGTCATAGTGATCTGCCCTATTTCGTGACTACACGAACTGTTACGGCGACGGACTAGCAATCTTTCTTCGACAGTCTTACCATGACGAAGAGTCGTACAATCAATCCGATGGAAGTGGGCAATTATGAATCATGATACATTTCTTCTATCAAACTGAAAGAATGGGCCTGGGTAGTTCTAGAAGGTCTACCCTCCAAGTAATTGCTTCCCCTCTTTAGGATAGATTTAGTAAATGAAGCGCCCGATCGGGAAATGCCGACAGGGTTGCTAACCCATAATACGGGGGTCAGGGTGAACTATCTCTTGTGCGGCCTGGCTTGTCAAAGTCTATTTTCCAACCTTGTGTCACATCTTGTATCACACCATCCTATAGTGGGAGAGAGAGTAATGAGTATTTCTGTAAGATTCTATTCTGTATTTCTGCAAATTACTATTTATAAATATACCATTGAGTTATCTTATTTATTATCGGCCCTTTTAAGTCACAACACTGGCGACGAGGGTGGGATAACTGAAGATTATTTAACCTTTCTTTCTATAAGTAACAAACATACATCACACTCATACAGTCGTTGGTCTCTTTTTTGTTCTCTGTCTCTGTCTCTGTCTCTCTCTGCATATATGACATAAAAGAGAAAATGCGACACAAACTAAGCCAAATCTTCTTATAAATTTATTTCAACCTTCCATGGGCCTTTTCAAACGAGCTACTCATCTGAAAAAGACAGAAGAGAGTTGAATTGAACTGATAATAAGATGATTGGGCTGAGTTTGTGTTGTCTTCTTTTTCTTTTATCTGTTATGTATGCTCTGCTTTGCATTGAGCTGTCACGCTTGAGATTTCCTACAGAAATTGCTTTATCTTCTCGCAGAGATGCTACCACTCCCTCTCATTCTCAAACACACACACACACACACACACACACACACACACACACACACACACACACACACACACACACATATATATATATATATATATATATATATATATATATATATATATATATATATATATAACATTGCAATGAATCTACGGAAATCTACACAATTTATACATCATCAGGATCCAAAATAAAGATTAATAATTGAAACTGTAACAAGACCCACTCATCTATTAGTTTTCTTAAATAAGTTTCCAGACTTTTTTTTCCTCTGCGCATTTTGATTGATAGTACACGCGTGAAACTCTACCTCCTCTCGCTACAATGCACTTATTGTAATCTTCCAATTGATTCTGGAAGGCCCCAATGGAAGTCCTCTTGTGTTAGCGTGTCAATGACCATCGGCACAGCCTCTTCCATCTCTCAAATTGTCTGATAACGACAGCCTGTAAGGTTTTCCATGAGCTTAGAGAATAACTAAAAGTCACAGGAAGCAAGTGTTATATAATTGTGGAACAGAAGAGAAATTAGTTGTTATCTATCTATCTATCTATCTATCTATCTATCTTTCTATATAAATATAGATATAAAAATGTTTTGATAAAAGTTCTCACAACATGTTGAGGTGTAAACTGGACAAGTTGCACCGGAAGTACGTGTTCTGGTTAGCTGAGAAAATAAATGAGTTGGAAAGAGGACGCCAAACAGAGCGAACGGTTTAACAGGTCGTCCCCTCTCACCAGGGAGAGCTGGCGTGTCTCAGAATGGAGACTAATAGAACTAAGCACCTAAGCAAAGATATTCACTTCCCATTCTTCTGCGATCGATACCTGCAACAAAAAAAAAAAAAAGAAAACTATATAAAATCAACCACTGTCTTGGAGTTGAAAGGCATTCGTCCACAGGTTCCAGCGTCCATCCAAGAACAAATGAAATTCCCATGTGGTCCAAAAGACTAACGATGCAGTTGAAAAGTTGATGACGTATGTCGAAATACATATATGTGTTTATGTTAGGGTCTGACTCACACGCACGCAACACACTTAGACGATCACAGAACGTAAATAGACTGTAAAACGGTAACTTAGGGTTCATATAGTGAAGAAGCCACTATGGAGACAAGTAACACGTCACACAATCCCTCCATACGCATGAATCACCCCACAATGTAACACAAAGCCTGGACCATATGAAGTGTGAGGAACTGTCTTGATGCCCATCTGTGTCAAATATTATGTGACAAGGATGGAGTTGTAGACAATCTTCCGCATCTTCAGTTCCTCGCAAATAATTGTATTTACAGTTCCCACACTGATATCAAACAGTGCTTTTGTTATCTCTATAGACACACGCCGGTTTTTATCCATGAAATTCTTTATTTGGCCGATAAAATCTGGCGTTTAACTTTCTTACTCATTTCAAACCTCTCATTATCTTTCACTAACTCCCTGCCATCCTTGAATCTCTTATGCCTCGATTCATGCAAGATGACCCAAAAGCAGTCTGAAGCATTTCATACGTATCTGTGCCATTTTTCCAAATTAAAAACAATTTAAGCTGTGACAATCAGGCTTTATTAGGGTGTATTCTAATTCATGCTGTAGCTGTTCATCTGAACCTGAAATCATAAAATTGATCAATCATCTCATAAACAATAACGTACTGAATTTTCAAGAGTATACAACAATTTTAAATGCATGTACAAAAAGTCTGGAAACTTATTTAAGGCACCTCGTACTTCAACGATATATGTCCCTTTCACAGACCATATCAATTTCTATCATGTACCCACTACGAGTTCGATTTTATGAACTTTTTTCAAAATAAAAATAGATACTTAATACATTAATGTAATCAGTTTGTCGAAAAAAAAAAATGCAGGTGGACTTATATATTTTTTGTAGTTAAAAAGGCTCTACACATTAAAATAAAACATTTGTCATATCTAAAAATATGTCCCTGCAAGCGCCAAGACCGTAAATGTGTCTGAGGAAATATTAAAAAAAATCGCAATGGTAAGGAATGCCTGAAAATGACAAATTTAATCTGCATTGGCACCAAAATTTAATGGCTTCTTCTTTGCTATATGCGCCATCTTTATCTCAAATTATGTGGAATTCTGTTTGGGTGATTTTTGGATAATCATAACAGACAGAAGAATACAAGATATTTACATAAAAAACATAAAAATAGTGTCGTTTCTTACGAGTTTCACAACGAAAGTACACTGAGGCAAGATGCCTTTAATGAAGTATTAGCGGGGCCCGAGGAAATTCCACAGAATCTATATGTCTATAAAAGTGACAGTGTGTGTGTGTGTGTGTGTGTCTGTGTGTGTGTGTGTGTGTGTGTGTGTGTGTGTGTGTGTGTGTGTCTGTGTATATTTCCCTAGCAAATAATTCTGTTAATTTTCGGTCTAGAGACGCGAGATTTAACATAAGGGATATTGAGATTTGGAAAAATCTTTTTAATTGATTTTCGGCCAGAAATTTGGCTGTCAAGACAGCAAAAGTCCTCCGCCAATTTTGGGTCTAAACACTTGAAATT